>NC_090654.1:143929999-144114999 GCF_040937935.1 Hyperolius riggenbachi
ACCTATGCCTATCTACCTATACTGGGACACCTACCTATGCCTACCTATATATACTGGGACTCTTACCTCTGCCTAGCTAACTACTGGGGCACCTACCTATGCCTATCTACCTATACTGGGACACCTACCTATGCCTATCTACCTATACTGGGACACCTACCTATGCCTAGATAACTACTGGGGCACCTACCTATGCCTATCTACCTATACTGGGACATCTACCTATGCCTACCTACCTATACTGGGACTCCTACCTATGCCTAGCTAACTACTGGGGCACCTACCTATGCCTACCTACCTATACTGGGTCTCCTACCTATGCCTAGCTAACTACTGGGGCACCTACCTATGCCTATCTACCTATACTGGGACACCTACCTATGCCTACCTACCTATACTGGGACTCCTACCTATGCCTAGCTAACTACTGGGGCACCTACCTATGCCTATCTACCTATACTGGGGCACCTACCTATGCCTACCTACCTATACTGGGACACCTACCTATGCCTACCTACCTATACTGGGACTCCTACCTATGCCGAGCTAACTACTGGGGCACCTACCTATGCCTACCTACCTATACTGGGGCACCTACCTATGCCTACCTACATACAAGAAGATAATAAGGTCGTTGCTTCATTGTGGACAGACCAAATTTGATCAGCTGAACCGTCACTGTTGTTCTATCATTGAGCTACCACAGCCCGGCGACCATATGGGCTTGAAAACCGCTATCGCCACGGTGCGCACCAGTCCAGCACGGCCGTCACTACGCAAACAGTTGTTTGCGGTGCGTTACACAGTTTGGTGCGTCAGTGTGAAGCAGTACTCTAATTACACTCCATGATTGATGTATACACATGCAAGATGTTTTAAAGCCCTTTAGTCCTGCAATTTAACATTCAATGTGATTTCTGCCCTTAAAACGCTACTTTGCGTCAAATCCAGATTTTTCACCGGTACTTTTGGTGTCTATCCCACTCATCCATGCCCCCCTCCAGGTGTTAGACCCCTTGAAACATTTTTTTCATCACTTTTGTGGGCAGCATAAATGTTTCTAGTTTTCAAAGTTCGTATCCCCATTGAAGTCTATTGCGGTTCGCAAAAGTTTGCGCGACCCGAACCTTTTGCAGAAGTTCGCGAACCGAAAATCGGAGGTTCGGGCCATCTCTAGTGGGGGACACAGCAAACATGTGGAAGAAGGTGCTCTGGTCAGATGAGACCAAAATGGAACTTTTTGACCAAAATGCAAAACGCTATGTGTGGCGGAAAACTAACACTGAACATCACTCTGAACACACCACCCCCACCGTCAAATATGGTGGTCAGCATCATGCTCTGGGGGTGCTTCTCTTCAGCAGGGACAGGAAAGCTGGTCAGAGTTGATAGGAAGATGGATGGAGCCAAATACAGGGCAAACTTGGAAGAAAACTTCTTGGAGTCTGCAAAAAGTCTGCGGAGGTTCACCTTCCAGCAGGACAACGACCAGTGGCCTAGCAATAGGGGGTGCAGAGGTAGCGACCGCATTGGGGCCCTTGGGCCAGAGGGGCCCCAAAGGGTCCACCCTCTATCATAGTACTAGCTCTCTATTGGTCCTGTGCTGGTAATAATCACTTATATAGATGCTTTGAATAGTAGTAATCCCTAGTACACTGCTCCCCATCCCCTTCTTGCACCTCTGGCACTGTGGTTGTCTTTGGCAGGTTTTGGTGCGCCGTATAAATAGTTATGTATAGAGTGCTTGGGGGGGCCCCATGTAAAACTTGCACCAGGGCCAGTGGTGCTCACCGCCAGGTCGTGATCTCGCTTACGCGTGGATTCACGACCATTTTGACGCATTCCGCCTCGGACACGCTAAGCCGTGAATAGATTTTCAACCACGAAAATCTGCTTCGGCTTCGCGTGAATGCGGACAGAAATCCGCATTCACGCTCGTGAAACCCGGCGCTGAAGTCGTGGTTAGCGGAAATGTGTCAAACTATGCGGAAGTGACACATTGCAGGCCAATCAGAGGGCCTCAGCCAGGCCCTAGCAACCAATCACAGGAGGGGAGCTATGCCCTCCCCTCCTGAATATAAAGCGGCGGCCATGATGGAAAAGCTCTGTCCTTGCTAGACTGTGGTGCTGAGAGGATTATCTCCAGGCTATTGTTGTTTGAGCAAGTGCATTTATTGTGTTAAAAACAAAGCGTTTTTTTTGCTAACACTGCTCTTATACTGTACACAGTTAGCTAGTCAGTGAGTGATTGCTGTAGTTAGTTGTAGTCAGTGTAGTGTAGTGGGAGTGTGGGAGTCTAGTGATTATTTAACTGTGTGTAGTGCAGGCAGGTTCAGTGCTGCAGTGTAGTCAGTGTAGTGGGAGTGGGGATTATCTGTGTGTAGTGCAGGCAGGCAGGTTAGTGCAGCTGCAGTGTTCACTTGTATATTCCAGTGACAGTTATACACTTGTACTATTTGCAGGCAGCCAGTCACACCGCCGGCGCCGCCACTCTCTGCCAGCGCTGTTCATTCATTCTGTCAGTGACCTTGTGCCGTGCCCAGTGCCCACTACTCGCTCGCTGGCATATAAGCATCTCATTACACACTTGTATATTATTTCAGTGACAGTTATACACTTCACTTGTACTATTTGCAGGCAGCCAGTCACACCGCCGGCACCGCCACTCTCTGCCAGCGCTGTTCATTCATTCTGTCAGTGACCTTGTGCCGTGCCCAGTGCCCACTGCTCGCTCGCTGGCATATAAGCATCTCGCTACACAGTGTGACATCCTTGTGTGCCCACTGCATCCTTCAGTGACCTAGTTGTATATCCAGTGCCCACTGCTGTGCCCACTGCATCCTTCAGTGACCTTGTACTGTGCCCACTGCATCCTTCAGTGACCTAGTTGTATATCCAGTGCCCACTGCTGTGCCCACTGCATCCTTCAGTGACCTTGTACTGTGCCCACTGCATCCTTCAGTGACCTAGTTGTATATCCAGCGCCCACTGCTGTGCCCACTGCATCCTTCAGTGACCTTGTACTGTGCCCACTGCATCCTTCAGTGACCTAGTTGTATATCCAGTGCCAACTGCTGTGCCCACAGCATCCTCCAGTGACCTTGTACTGTGCCCACTGCATCCTTCAGTGACCTAGTTGTAAATCCAGTGCCCACTGCTGTGCCCACTGCATCCTTCAGTGACCTTGTACTGTGCCCACTGCATCCTTCAGTGACCTAGTTGTATATCCAGTGCCCACTGCTGTGCCCACTGCATCCTTCAGTGACCTTGTACTGTGCCCACTGCATCCTTCAGTGACCTAGTTGTATATCCAGTGCCCACTGCTGTGCCCACTGCATCCTTCAGTGACCTTGTACTGTGCCCACTGCATCCTTCAGTGACCTAGTTGTATATCCAGTGCCCACTGCATCCTTCAGTGACCTTGTACTGTGCCCACTGCATCCTTCAGTGACCTAGTTGTATATCCAGTGCCCACTGCTGTGCCCACTGCATCCTTCAGTGACCTTGTACTGTGCCCACTGCATCCTTCAGTGACCTAGTTGTATATCCAGTGCCCACTGCTGTGCTCACTGCATCCTTCAGTAACCTTGTACTGTGCCCACTGCATCCTTCAGTGGCCTAGTTGTATATCCAGTGCCCACTGCTGTGCCCACTGCATCCTTCAGTGACCTTGTACTGTGTCCACTGCATCCTTCAGTGACCTAGTTGTATATCCAGTGCCCACTGCTGTGCCCACTGCATCCTTCAGTGACCTTGTACTGTGGTGCTCTTGTGGTGCAGCTCTTCTTGCGCACCTACCAGGGGATGAGCGAGCTGCTGCAGGATGCCCGGGCGGTGGTACGCTTTTTCCGCCTGTCAGCCACTGCCTCTGCACTCTTGTCCACCTTACAGCAGCAGTATGGAGGGCCACAACACCGGCTGATCATCGACATGCCAGTTCGCTGGAATTCGACTCTGGCCATGTTGAAGCGGCTGTGTCAGCACAGGCTGGCTCTTAGGGCCTACATGCTAGACCCAAGTGTCCCCAGCAACCAGCAAGTCCCCATGATTACTGCCACTCAGTGGACACTGATGCAGCAAGTATGCCTGGTGCTGAGTCCCTTCCTGGAGGCAACCAAGATGGTCAGTGAGGAGCGGGCCTCTGTGTGCCAGTGGGTGCCCTTGGTTTGTCTACTGGAGCAGGCAATGGGCAATTTAATTGAGCGTGGGGATGAAGCCCTGAGGCAGTTGGAAGAACAGGAGCAGATGGCAGCACAGTCCAGCTCAGAGGAGGGCTCACAGCAGGTAGTGGAAGAGTTGGAGGTCCCTAACCTGAATGAGTAGGAGGAGGAGGAGCAGAGTGCAGCAGGCGTTGTACGTGGATGGCGGTTTGAGGAGGACAACGACATGGCACAGGAAGAGGACAGGCATGCGTTATGGGACAATGGCGAGGACGAGGAAGATCTTGCTGGCAGGGCCCACTTGTTTCCCATGGCTGTGCACATGTTGCGCTGCCTTCGCAGGGACCCCCGGGTGATCCAGATGCGTTCAAGGGAGGACATCTGGATTACCTTGATGCTTGATCCCCGTCTGAAGGGGAAGCTGGGAGACTTCATGACGCCATCCACCACCGAGCAACGCACAAGGGAGTTGAAGGAGGCCCTTGTGCGCAGACTACTGGAAGCATTCCCCCAGCCTTCCACCCCCACTGTAACTGCTCTGCCAAGCCAGCAAGAGGTGCCTGCCATTGCCACTAGCAGCACAACAACAACCACCAGCAGCAGCAGCAGCAACTGGCGCCCCGGAGACCTGAAGAGCCTAAGCAAGAGCCTGTATGCAGTGCAGCAGCCCAGAACAGAGGTGCCCGCCACATAGGGTTGCCACCTTTAGGGTAAAAAAATACCGGCTTGTGGGTGTGGCCTGAGGGTGTGGTCTAAAAGTGGGAGTGGTTTGTCACAGACTTTTTACAGGACAACTGACCTGAGAGGGATATGGAGGCTGCCATAATTTATTTACAAATGCAAATTTCCTGGCTGTCCTGCTGATCCTCTGCCTCTAGCCATAGCCCCTGAAAAAGCATGCAGATCAGATTTTTCTGACTTAAAATCTGACAAGATTAGCTGCCTGATTTTTTCGGGTGTTTGATGCAGACATACTAATGCCAGAAAGCTCAGCTGGAGAGCCAGGCAACTGGCTTTGTTTAAAAGGAAATCAATATGGCAGCCTCCTTATCCCTCTCTCAGGTCAGTTGACCTTTATTGCTAGGTACACACTATACAATTTTCTGACTATTTCCAACAGGTCCAATCTGATTTCTGATCGATTTTCTGATTGACTTTCTGTTCACTTCTATGGAAAATCTATCGGAAATCAGATCGGAAATAGTCAATCTGACAGTAAAAATGTCAGAAAATTGTATAGTATGTACCTAGCATTAGGCTCGCTCTGGGTCTTAGAGGCAGCATTAAAGGGAACCTAAAGTGAGAATGATATGGCTTTTTCCTTTTAAAACAATACCAGTTGGCTGACTCTCCTGCTGATCCTGTGTCTCTAATGCTTTTAGCCACAGCCCCTGAACAAGCATGCAGATCAGATGCTCTGACTGAAGTCAGACTGGATTAGCTGCATGCTTGTTTCAGGTGTGTGATTCAGCCACTACTGCAGCCAGAGACATCAGCGAGGCTGCCAGGCAACTGGTATTGTTTAAAATGAAACATCTATATCCCTCTCAGTTTATGTTCCCTTTAATAGATGTATTTATACTTACCTGGGGAGCTTCCTTCAGTCCTATGAGGTGCCTGGGTTCCCTCGCCAGCTGCTTCATTCACTTGATATGCTCCCCCAGTAATATCTGGCTGGCCGCGTTCTTCTATGTCATGCGTCTACCCCTGTAGTGCTCCCGTAGCGGAGAGCATTCCGCACCTGTGCAGTAGCGGCCGGGCCACATATATGCTGAAGCACATGGCTGGCCGCGCTCTTCTGTGTCATGCGTCTACCCCTGTAGTGCTCCCGTAGCGGAGAGCATTCCGCACCTGTTCAGTAGCAGCCGGGCCACATATATGCAGAAGCGCATGGCTGGCCGTGATTGTTCAGATTACCGGGGGGGGGGGGGGGGAGAATATCAAGTGAACAGAAAGGCTGCAAGGAAGTCCACACACCTCATGGGGCTGGAAAGTGCCCCAGGTAAATATAAATACACCCAATAATAACATTTCAGGTACACTTTAACCTCCTTGCGACCGCCTAACGCCGATGGGCGGTTGCAAGGTGGCTCCCCCAGGACCGCCTAATGCCAATTGGCATCAAGCCCTGGGGGAGGAGATTACGCTGAATGATGGAGCGGAGTTCCGAGACCAGCCTGCTTGCGTACGATCGTGGGCGGCAGGCTGTTACACATAAAAAAAAATAGTTTTTTTACATGTACAGCCCTGCGATCTACTGCAGCGCTGTATGGGGGACAGCTCTGTCACTGAGCTGTCCCCTCGAGCGTGCCACAAGAAGATCCCTCTCATAGGCTGATGCCTATGAGAGGTGATCAGCTCTGATTGGCTCTCCGGGGGTAGGGAGGGTAGCAGAATTATTTAAATAAAATACGTGATTTTATTAAAAAATAAAAAAAATAAAACGAATTACAAAAAATAAATCTCAGTAACAATCAGATGCCACCAACAGAACGCTCTGTTGGTGGCAACAAAAGGGGGGCAAGATTCAATTGTGTGCTAAGTTGTATGGCCCTGCAGCAAGCTGCGGTGGCCTGAGTTGTAAAAAAAAATAGCCTGGTCAATATCGGGGTGTAAGCCTGTGATTACTTTAGGGAGCAAAGGGGAAAAAAGAGTTGAACTTACCCGGGGCTTTTAACGGTCCCCCACAGATGTCCTGTGCACGCGTAGCCACTCACCGATGCTCCGGTACCCGTCGGTTCACTTCCGGAACTTTCAAGTCGGAAAACCACTGCGCCTGCGAGGCCTTCTCTTCACTCCCACTGATGTCTCCGGAGTGTACTGCGTAGGCACAGGCCATACTGTGCTTGCGCAGTACGCTCCCATGATGTCAGCGTGGAGAAGGTCGTGCAGGCGCAGTGGTAAATTCCGGGAAGTAACCGGTGGCAGGGACTGGAGCATCGGTGAGTGGCTGTGTGGGCACAGGACGTCTGCGGGGGACCATTAGACGCTCCAGGTAAGTCTAACTCTATTCCCCCTTTGCCCCCTACAGTACTCCTTTAAGCGATTAAGAGAAGGGGGGTCAGGTCTGTCAGGGACAGGTGGGGGGGGGGGGGGTATGGCAGGACAATGAACCTAGAGGGAGCGTGGAGGTGTATTGCCCATGCTTGCTATGGGGGTAAGGGAGGGGTGTTACACTGAAGGGGGGGGGGGGATGCAGTTATTCATAAGGGAAACATTCTCTCAATACATACACATGCACTATATACATACACCCACATGCTCTATGTACATACATACATACACACACTATATAAATACACACATGCTCTATATACATACACACATTCTCTACATATACACACACATGCGCAGATCACATCACACACACGGTCTGTGTATATATACATACATACATACACACATACATACACATGCTCTATATACATACATACTCTACATATACACACACACACACACACACACACACAAACTCTTCATACATACATACATACATACATACATACATACACAATACACACTACATATATATATATATATACACACACACACACACACACACACACACACACACACACACACACACACACACGCTTTATACACACACAGATCCCAGAGACACACACACTATATGCATACACATCACGTCACACACATGCCATACATGTACACACATTGCATCCATCCATACACACAGCAGTGACAGCACCTCTCCAAGTAGCAGCATCTCCTGTCCTAGCTGCAGCTGCACGTGTGTCTCTCCGTCTCGGGGAGGGGGAGGAGCAGGACATTCCTCTCCTCCACACTATGTATCAGTGTACTCAGCTCCGCAGTCGGCTGTCACAGGGAGCTGCACATTAAACAGGAGGGAGGGGGAGAACAGCCTGTAGCCTCCTCTCAGTTAGAAGTATTATTGTAACAGACCAGGCGTCTCCCCCTCTGCTCTCCTGGAACAGTCCAAATTACCGGCTGGATACATTGCCGGTAAAAACATTTTTCCGGCAGAGGCTTTTTGATTAATTTTACGGCTGTACCGGGGGAATACCGGCCGGGTGGCAACCCTACCGCCACAGCATCCACCACCAACCAGCACAAGCAACGACTGACCACCATGGTGACTGACTATATGGGGTCATCCAGCGGGCTCAATGACACCGACAGCCCCGTGGACCCCTTGAAGTACTGGGTCAAGAGACTAGACATCTGGAGCGAGCTTTCCCAGTACGCCCTGGAACTCCTATCCTGCCCTCCTTCCAGTGTCCTCTCAGAGAGATGCTTTAGTGCGGCCGGTGGCGTGGTCACAGAGAAGCGCTCTCGGCTCTCCCACGCCTCTGTGGACAAACTCACCTTCCTGAAAATCAACCAGGCTTGGGTGGAAGGTGAGTTCCTGGCCCCTATTGTCGGACACAGGGGGACATGAAGTGGCATGTGCTGTTGTTAACTATGCCTGCCTTTATAAAGACAGTTACTACCTGCCTAGTGCCTACCTTGGTTAATTTTTTGGTGTTATGGTACTACTACCAGTAAGTTGCCATGGACCTCCTTCTGAGCTGCTGAACTGACCGCCCGCTTTGTCCTCCTGACTCAGTCGCTACTACACTCTGCGTTCACACTGCCCGGGTCACCGGGTGCATTTAATTTTTTGGCCAGCACTATGACGCTGTGCTGCTACTACTACCACCAGTATGTTGCCGTGGTCCTTCTGTGCTGCTGAACTGACCGCCCGCATAGTCCTTCTCCTGACTCAGTCGCTACCACCACTGCACTCTCCGTTCACACTGCCCGTGTCCACTGACAACTCTGCTGCGATGTCATTGCTAATTGCTGCAAAAAAAAAAAAATTACAAAAACCTCTCTGGGGCCTTTTTGGCGTCAGCCACTCATCCTCCTCCAGCGGTACCTTCGCCGCCAAATGCCATTGGAACTCGCCTTCACCCCTTTGATTGCTTAACGCGTATATCCCTTTTTAAAACCATGTATTACCAATTAATAGCCCCATTTACAGTGGTGATTTGTCTTTAAAAGCCATTAAAAAAAAATAATAATTTTGGGAAATTTTATGTTGAAGTTATGTTGCCTCTTATCACCTCGATAATCCATGCAATTTGGGGGATTGTAGCATGTATGAGGGCTTTGTTATTAACGTTAAAAGAAATTCCGCCTCCGGGCGGGAATCCACGCGTGATTACGCCATTCACGGCAGAAAATCTGCGTGGTTGCGTGGACGCGGACGAAAATCCGCATACGGCGGGGCCGAATGCGGATTTTTTTTGCAACCACGCGGATTGCCGAATTCGTGGATGAGGCACATCCGAGCATCCCTGACCAGGGCCCATAGCTCCATAGTTACGCCACTGACAACGACCCTAAACATAAAGCCAGGGCAACAATGGAATGGTTTAAAACAAAACATATCCATGTGTTAGAATGGCCCTGTCAAAGTCCAGATCTAAATCCAATCGAGAATCTGTGGCAAGATCTGAAAACTTATGTTCACAAACGCTGTCCATCTAATCTGACATGTGACTACTTGATGAAGATGGCGCCTCGTCGGGCTGCCTCGGCACAAGGCTCTACATTCTACTCTCTTTTTCTCCTCTCAAGCGTCTGTTTTAGCAAGTTTTAATAAGTTCTCTAGGTTAGTTTTAGTTTAGTTTTAGGTATAGCTGTGTTTTAGTGTTACTATAAGTTACTTATTGAAGTCTAGCTTAGCTAGCAGTGTTCACAGTACTCATTTACCTCCCGACGCTGACGGCACAACCACTGGTCACGTGGTGTCTGCATCATCCACGGGGACATAGGACTCTAAAGACCCAAAGAGGGGCCTGCCTCTGCCCAGACCGTTGGGATACATCCCCTGGGGATACAACCTCCTGTGCCTATCTGCAAGGGTACAGCTGTCGGACATCCAGTCCCTGGTCCTCCGCTGACGCATTACTCCAAGTGAGGCCTCACTAGCCCGGATACTGCTAGCTGGGTCTGGGCTTGCTGCGCTGCACCCCATCCACCAGCTGTGAGCCGCTGCCTTCCCTGCCACCTGGACACCTCCTTGGAGCGAGTGCTCTTAGCTCCAGTGAGCCGCTCCGTCACTGCCGCTGGATTCAACGCGGCCACTCGTGCCCACCACTCCTCACTCCTGCGCGACATCTCACCAGGTGGAAGGCCTCTCCTGTCTCCAGCGCGACCCGCCGATCAGCCCCTGCCAGCACGGTACATCAGTACCAGGAATCTTCCCCGGCAAGGCTCAGTTGGCAAAAAGCTCCACCCGCCGCCAGTTACTCACGACTCCTCCTCGCCCAACAAGTCCCTCCACCACATCATCGGCCGCCCACACAGGGATCATCACCGCTGCCTTCCAGCCGCTTCAGGTTGGTCACCGCTGCCTGCCAGCTGCTCCAGCAATTAGGGAAGACCTGTTGCCCATCAGCTACCACTGTCCATTGAAGTGGCCTACAGCTCCGGGAGAAGGGACCACTGGCACACCTCCATGAGGGCATGGTAGCATCCTCTGCAAAGCTGAGCTGCAGCGGCCTCTACGTGCTCCATCCTCCTCCACTGCACCAAGCACCGGCCAGCTGTGTGGGTAAGTCTGCACTCAGTGTGCCACTAGGAAACTAACAGGCAGTCTGCTTCTTACATTCAGCTTGGAACTGTGCACATTTGAACTGTGTGTTATAGTACTTTTGCTCTTTGGCTGAATGATGGACTGTGTATTGGGGATCTTTGTTCCTGGCTGTATATAGTCTGCTTATTGCCCATGCTGTCGGGCTGCATACTGTCTGTGTACTGGGTACTATAACTGCTATATCGTGTGCCCCTGCTCTGGTGAGCCTGGTCTGTCCTGCTTATAGTAAGGCACCATGAGACTGCTATTGAATGGACTTTCAGTGTCCTTGAGTATGCACTGTTGGTGGCTAACTAATGGACTGTTACGAGCTGCCCCCAGGCGTACTACTAGGCTAAAACACCCCGCGGATACGCTTTATAGACTGTTAGGGTACGGTAGTTTGCTCCTGACCCGCCCTGTGGCCCACGTGCATTTCTGCTATCACCTCTACTCCCCCCCTCACCAGTCACATGCAGCTGTTCTCTAATGCCACCCCAGCGCATCACCTACACCAGATCGCAGCTTCTGGGATGGGAAGCACGCAGCACGCTCCCAGTGGGCAGGCTTCTATACAACACTGTCTGGAGCCATGCACAAGAGCTCGCAGGCCCTGCCCATACATCCCCTGCGGATCAGCAGATGAGGGGCTGACGGGCAGGTGCCAAGGTGAGGCTCAAGAGGAAAGGTCTCAGGTCAGGCATCCCCTCGGTCCTGCTGGTTACTGGTTGAACTCGATGGACGTATGTCTTTTTTCAACCAAAATAACTATGTAACTATGTAACTATGAATTTTTGCTCCCTCCCTAACAAACTAGATGAACTCTGTTTCCTCAGTGAAAAGAAGGAGCTCAGCAGCAGTACCCAGGGCCGGCCCGCCCATGAGGCGGGGTGAAACTTTTGCCTCAGGCGGCACTTCTGGAGGGGCGGCAGCCGCCCGTCTGTGTGTGTGGGGGGCCGCCCGAGCTGGAGGGGATAGCGGGCAGGAAGGGGGTATTGGGCCTAGCGGCGGGGAGGGGGGTCGGACCCCCCCCTCCCTCGCCTGGGTCCCCCGTCCTCCGCTCCCCTCCAGCTTTAGAAGTGAGGTCGCTGGCTGCAGCTATATTGTAAGAGGCAACGGGCGGGGAGGACTCACCTCTTCCTCGTTCCAGCCCGAGCCTGCGCTCCACTGACGTCACTTCCTGCTACGCCGCAGGAAGTGACGTCAGTGGAGCGCAGGCTCGGGCTGGAACGAGGAAGAGGTGAGTCCTCCCCGCCCGTTGCCTCTTACAATATAGCTGCAGCCAGCGACCTCACTTCTAAAGCTGGAGGGGAGCGGAGGACGGGGGACCCAGGCGAGGGAGGGGGGGGTCCGACCCCCCCCCTGCCGCTAGGCCCAATACCCCCTTCCTGCCCGCTATCCCCTCCAGCTCGGGCGGCCCCCCACACACACATGGCTTGGGGGGGGGGAGGGGCGGCGATTTTTTTGAATTTTGCCTCAGGCGGCAAAAAGTCTAGGGCCGGGCCTGGCAGTACCCCAATCTTCTGCTTCACAGAAACGTGGCTGCATGATGACATCACAGACAATGCCCTTCACCTTCCGGACTTCAGCCTCATCCGGGCCGACCGTGACCCACCCTCTCGGGTAAAAAGAAGGGTGGTGGCATCTGCTTTCACATCGGCCAGTCATGGTGCCTCAACTCATCAGTACTAGCCAGGAAGTGCTCCCCTAAGCTTGAACTTCTAATTGTCAACTGCAGGCAAAAATATTTGCCCAGGAAGTTCTCCTCCTACGTTCTTGTTGACATGTACATACCACCTGATGCTGAAGTTAGACTTGCCCTGCACGACCTCAGCGACACCATAACAAAATGGGAGTCAACCCTTCCTGACTCGCTGTTCATTGTATTGGGTGACTTCAATAAATCTAACCTCCGCCAGGAGCTTCCTCGCTTTCACCAGCATGTGGCCTGCCCCACCAGAAATCAAAACACTCTTGATCACTGCTACACAGGGCTGAAAGATGCCTACAAAGCCATACCAAGGACAGTGCTGGGCTCTTTGGACCACTCTCTCGTTCACCTGATCCCCACCAACAGGAGGTGCCTGGAGTCAGCTAAACCTGTTCTCAAGTCCACCAAAGTATGGTCAAGCGAGGCCAAGCTCCAACTTCAGGCATGCTTCGACTGCACTGACTGGAAGGCCATGGATGCTCCAAACCTTGACGAGTGGGCGGATAACATCTCCACATAACATGTCCTTCTGTGAGGACTCTTGCGTACTAACCAAGACCTTCAAAGTCTATCCGACCAATAAAACGTTGTTCTCCAACAAACTACAGCAACTGCGGAGGAGCAAGGAGGTGGCACACAAGTCCGGCAACCAAGAGGACTACAAGACAGCAAGGAACAACCTGAAGCGAGAACTGAGAGCCACAAAGAGGGAGTACGCAGAAAGGATAAGATGCAACCTGCAATCAAACGATACACGAGCTGTCTGGAAGGGGCTTAAAGCCACCACAAACTATAAGCCTCCCCCACAACATGCAACACCCAGTACTGAGCTAGCAAAGGACCTCAGCAACTTTTACTGCAGATTTGAGGACCAGGAGGGACTGGGGGAGCCAGCAACAGCACTGGCACACCCCACAGCTAGTGCAGATTATCTTTCAGTCTCAAGCCCTCCACCTCCAGCTGTGAGTGAGGCCGATGTCCTCTTCCACCTGTCCTCGCTAAACCCAAGGAAAGCCTCTGGCCCTGATGGCGTGTCACCAGCCTGTCTGAAAACCTGCTCACACCAGCTGGCACCCATATTCTTCAAATCCCTCCAGGTCAGCAAAGTCCCTGCATATTTCAAAAAGTCTACCATTATCCCTGTCCCCAAAAAGCAAGGAAACGCTGACCTCAATAACTACAGACCAGTGGCCCTGACATACAACATCATGAAAACCTTCGAGAGAGTTGTCTTGTAACACATCAAGCTTGTTACCTCCCCCCAAACGGATCCGTACCAGTTTGCATACAGAGTGAACAGATCCACTGCTGATGCTGTCAACATCTGCCTTGAGCTCGCATACGACCACCCAGACAAACCTAACACATACGCCAGGATTCTTCTACTGGACTTCAGCTCAGCCTTCAACACCATCTGCCGCCGCATACTGCAGGACAAAATCACAGAGCTGAATGTCCATCCCACACTCCGTGGGTGGATCACAGACTTCCTGACTAACAGAACTCAAGTTGTTAAGCTTGGAGAGATCGCCTCTAAACCGAGGACAACGAACACGGGGCCCCACAAGGCTGCCTCCTGTCACCGATCCTGTTCTCCCTCTACACGAACAACCTCAGATCCAAGGAAAACTCTGTCAAGGTCATCATATTTGCAGATGACACCACCATCATTGGTCTAGTAACAAACAATGATGAGCAGGCCTACCGCCAGGAGGTTGACAGAGTTTGCCAGTGGTGTAGGGAGAACAGGCTGGTCCTCAACTCATCCAAAACTGGATTTCAGGAAGCATGCCCCCTCCTCCCCACCAATCTTTATCAACGGCACCGAGGTCGAAAGAGTAGCCAGTGTTCGCCTTCTGGGAACCACCATCTCCAAAGACCTGAGCTAGAAGGCAAACACAGCATTGACCCAGAAGAAAGCCCAGCACTAGCAGAGGCTTTTCTTCCTCCGCCAACTGAAGAAGTTTGTCATGGCTCAAGAGCTACTGACGTGTTTTTACACCGCCACCATAGAGTCCGTCCTCTGCTCCTCCATCCTAGTCTGGTACACTGGCTCCTCCACAGAGACAGATACAAACTCCAGAGGGTCATTAGGTCGGCAGAGAGAATCATCGGCAGACCTCTCCCTTCACTTGACCTCCTCCACAACTCCAGGCTACGCTCAAGAGCACTGAGGATTGCCAGCGACCACTCTTACCCTGGCCAGCGGTTCTCCAGCAGACTTCCGTTAGGCCGTAGGTTTCGGACCTTCGCCACCAAAACCTCAAGGCACAGGAACTCTTTCTTCCCCTCAGCTGTCACCCTCCTGAACACCCTTTAGGTCATTCCACCCCCTCCACCACTGAAATCTGAACTGCACCATGCCACTCTTTTGTTTTTAAACTGCACTCCTGTTACAATCATTAACCTGTATTCCTAAATCGCTCTGAGCCACGCACCAGAGCAACATTGTGTTCTAGAATTGCACCCTGTTCATGAACTTCAAAATTTCACATATCATAATCAATCAATTAATTATCAATCTGCACTCCTGTCAAATTGAAATTTGCACTCCTGTTCATGCCTTCCAGTTATCCTTCCTGTTGCCTATACTACTCTAATTAACAACCTGGACTCCTGTTTATGCCATTTTTGTTTTGTTTTATTTATGCCTTTCTGTTTATTTTATGCCCCTCTGTTAGCTATACTTCATATACCTACTCTGTTAAATTGTTTGTGCCAAACCCAATTCCGAGCACGACCTTGTCGTGCCTGGCGAATAAAATGATTCTGATTCTGATTCTGGAGCTGTTTTGCAAAGAAGAATGGGCAAGGATTTCAGTCTCTAGATGTGCAAAGCTGGTAGAGACATACCCTAAAAGACTGGCAGCTGTAATTGCAGCAAAAGGTGGTTCTACAAAGTATTGACTCAAGGGGTTGAAGGCACACCCCACTTTGCAGTCATTTTTTTTTTAAATGATTGGAATCATGTATGATTTTTGTTCCACTTCTCACGTGTACACCACTTTGTATTGGTCTTTCACGTAGAATTCTAATAAAATTGATTCATGTTTGTGGCAGTAATATGACAAAATGTGGAATACTTTTGCAAACCACTGTAATTAACATTCATATTAACATTCATTACATAGTATAATAGTTTAGACTCAATAAAGTTACATAACTCCTTTTTGCAAACAAATAAGTGCTTCATACATGGTAATATGTCATGTTACTAACAGGGATGCTCATCCGGATTCCGGACATCCGGGTAACCCGATATCCAAACTTTTTTACGCTATCCGATTCGGATTCATAACATTGTTTTATTGTTGTTTAGCTAGTAGTTTGTTAAGTGCATGTGTCAGTATTATTATAGTGCCAGGGGAGCAGCGGCTCGGTCAGAGTGACCATCACCCCCATAAGTCAGGTCCAGGAAAAGCAGGCAATGTACACATCCCATAAAATGACAGTGGTGAGGGGAGCAGCAGCTCGATCAAAGTGTCCATCACCCCCATAAGTCAGGAGAAGCAGGCAGTGTACATATCCCATAAATTGACAGTGGCGGGGGGGCTCAGCAGCTTGGTCTGTGTGACCAT
The DNA here is from genome assembly GCF_040937935.1 of Hyperolius riggenbachi. Taxonomy (NCBI): domain Eukaryota; kingdom Metazoa; phylum Chordata; class Amphibia; order Anura; family Hyperoliidae; genus Hyperolius; species Hyperolius riggenbachi. The sequence continues at coordinate 143,946,053 of NC_090654.1, forward strand.
CACCCCCATAAGTCAGGAGAAGCTAGCAGTGTACAAATAAAAAAAACATTGGCTTGGACACAGCAACCATGCTTGAGGCCCCATTCACACTAGAACGTTTGCCGGTGATTTCGGCAAAATGCTCAAACGCTAGCGCTTTTGAAAGCACTAGTGTATTCAAACCCTATGGGCCCGTTCTTACATGGGCGATTTGCGCTATTCGCTGAAAATCACCAAAATCGGGAAACACAAATGCGTCGCCTGCACCATTTTCAGGTGATTTCCTGGCGATCGCGATTCAGTGCTATAGAAGCGCTAAATGTTATCGCGGAAAAATCGCTGCAGTGTTCAGTGATTTTTCTGCTGAAAAATCACTCACGCAGGTTTTGCGCTTTCAAGTGTGAATGGGGCCTGAAGGACAGCTGTGCCCCCCCTGGCAACAACAGCCCCCCTCCCTCGGCAACACCCGACGCACACACATATCCGAATCCCTATAGCCAGCTATAGGTCCCCCCAGTATAGGTAGCCAGGCATAGGTAAGCCAGTATAGTTGCCCCCAGTATAGGTGAGATAGGCAGGCGCCGCCGGTATAAGTTAGATAAGTTAGATAGATAGGTGCCCCCAGTACAGGTTAGCTAGGTGGGTGCCTCTAATATAGGTAGCCAGAATAATTGCCCCCAGCATAGGTTAGATAGGTAGGTGCCCCCAGTATAGGTTAGTTAGGTAGGTGCCTCCAATATAGGTAGCCAGTATAGTTGCCACCTGTATAGGCTAGCTAGGTGCCCCCAATACAGGTTAGATAAGTAAGTGCCCCCAGTATAGGTTAGATAGGTAGGTGCCCCCCAGTATAGGTTAGATTAGGTAGCTGCCCCCCAGTATAGGTTAGATGAGGTAGGTGCCCCCCAGTATAAGGTTAGATGAGGTCGGTGCCCCGCAGTATAAGGTTAGATGAGGTAGGTGCCCCCCAGTATAGGTTAGATTAGGTAGCTGCCCCCAGTATAGGTTAGATAGGTAGGTGCCCCCAGTATAGGTTAGATTAGGTAGGTGCCCCCAGTATAGGTTAGATTAGGTAGGTGCCCCCCATTATAGGTTAGATTAGTTAGGTGCCCACCAGTATAGGTTAGATTAGGTAGCTGCCCCCCAGGATAGATTAGGTAGCTGCCCCCCAGGATAGATTAGGTAGCTGCCCCCAGGATAGATTTGGTAGGTGCCCCCCAGTATAGGTTAGATTAGGTAGGTGCCCCCCAGTATAAGGTTAGATTAGGTAGGTGTCCCCCAGTATAGGTTAGATTAGGTAGGTGCCCCCCAGTATAGGTTAGATTAGGTAGGTGCCCCCATTATAGGTTAGATTAGGTAGGTGCCCCCCAGTATAGGTTAGATTAGGTAGCTGCCCTCCAGGATAGATTAGGAAACTGCCCCCCAGGATAGGTTAGATTAGGTAGCTGCCCCCCAGGATAGATTAGGTAGCTGCCCCCCAGGATAGATTAGGTAGCTGCCCCCCAGGATAGGTTAGATTCGGTAGCTGCCCCCCAGGATAGATTAGGTAGCTGCCCCCCAGGATAAATTAGGTAGCTGCCCCCCAGGATAAATTAGGTAGCTGCCCCCCAGGATAGGTTAGAGTAGGTAGCTGCCCCCCAGGATAGGTTAGAGTAGGTAGCTGCCCCCCAGGATAGGTTAGGTAGCTGCCCTCCAGGATAGATTAGGTAGCTGCCCCCCAGGATAGATTAGGTAGCTGCCCCCCAGGATAGGTTAGATTAGGTAGCTGCCCCCCAGGATAGGTTAGATTAGGTAGCTGCCCCCCCCCAGGATAGGTTAGATTAGGTAGCTGCCCCCCCCAGGATAGATTAGGTAGGTAGCTGCCCCCAGGATAGGTTAGGTAGGTTGCTGCCTCCCAGGATAGATTAGGTAGCTGCCCCCCAGGATAGGATAGGGTAGGTAGGTAGGTGCCCCCCCCCCATAATGGAGGGCGGAGCCGCAGCCGCGGAGAGGGCAGCCCGACCTCTCCCCTCCCTCCCTTCCTCTCCCCGCCCCCCCCCCCCCCCCTCAGATGCAGAGTGAGCGCGCACGGACGCGCTGTAGGCAGAACTCACCTCCGTCCCTGGTTCCAATCGCCGCTGATCTCCTCCCGCTCTGTATAGATGCTGATACACACACTGCTTCCTGTTTAGCCGGAAGCAGTGTGTGTATCAGCTTCTATTCAGAGAGGAGATCAGCGACGATTGGAACGCAGGGAGGTGAGTTCTGCCTACAGCGCTTCCGTGCGCGCTCACTCTGCATCTGAGGGGGAGCCCCGGGGAGAGGAAGGGAGGGTGAGGTTGGGCTGCCCTCCCCGCGGCTGCGGCTCCCCCCTCCTAATAGCGCGCATGGGCCCCGCCTCCTCAGGAGCCGGGCCCGGTCGCCAAGGCAACCGTTGCGACCGCGGGCCCTACGCCATTGGTGGGGGAAATGGAGGCTGCCAAATGTAATTCTTTTAAAACAAAACCAGTTGCTTGGCAGCCCTGCTGGTCTATTTGGCTACAGTAGTATTTGAATCAAACCAGAAACAAGCATGCAGCTAATCTTGTCAGACATCTGACACAAATATCAGAAAAAGGAAGATCACTGGGTCTCAACCTGGATTTTGCAATTATAGCTTTGGCTTTATTAGCACCATAGTAGCAGACATAGTTACATAGTTACATAGTTATTTTGGTTGAAAAAAGACATACGTCCATCGAGTTCAACCAGTATAAAGTACAACACCAGCCTGCTCCCTCACATATCCCTGTTGATCCAGAGGAAGGCGAAAAAACCCTTACAAGGCATGGTCCAATTAGCCCCTAAAGGGAAAAATTCCTTCCCAATCAGATAAAATCCCTGGATCAACATCATTAGGCATTACCTAGTAATTGTAGCCATGGATGTCTTTCAACGCAAGGAAAGCATCTAAGCCCCCTTTAAATGCAGGTATAGAGTTTGCCATAACGACTTCCTGTGGCAATGCATTCCACATCTTAATCACTTCACCACTGAGAGGTTTTACCCCCTGACCACCAGAGCAATTTTCACCTTTCAGCGCTCGTTCCATTCATTCGTCTATAACTTTATTATTACTTATCCCAATGAAATGAACTATATCTTGTTTTTTTCGCCACCAATTAGGCTTTCTTTAGGTGGGACATTATGCCAAGAATTATTTAACTTGTTGTCAATGAGTACTCCTAAGTCCTTCTCCAAGTTTGATGTCCCCAACTGTATCCCATTTATTTTGTATGGTGCTAGACCATTAGTACGTCCAAAATGCATGACCTTACATTTGTCAACATTAAATTTCATCTGCCATGTATGTGCCCATATAGCCATCCTATCCAGATCCTGTTGCAATATGACACTATCTTCCTGAGAGTTGATGATTCTGCACAATTTTGTATCATCTGCAAAAATAGCAACATTGCTCACTACTGCATCTACTAGGTCATTAATAAATAAATTGAAGAGCACTGGACCCAGAACAGACCCCTGTGGGACCCCACTGCTAACAGTCTCCCATTTTGAGTACGATCCATTGACCACAACTCTTTGTTTTCTGTCCATTAGCCAGTTCCCTATCCATAAACACAGACTCTTCCCCAGTCCTTGCATACTCAACTTTTGAACACCACGTTTCGGCCCAACGGCCTTTATCAAGTGTTACCAAACACAAAAACATTCACATATATAAAGGTTAAAACACACCCCTAAAGGGCGGGCACACAGTTAGTAAATCCATTAGACAAAGAGAGACATTAGCAATTAAAGGTACAGTCCTACAAAAAGCATTTAAGGCTAAAATCCTCATTAAGTCCATTCGGTGTAAGCGTACTTAGCTTGTCTATCCACCTACTTTCCCTTCTGAGTAGCGTGATTTCACCGTTTCCACCTTCATTCGTGTAAACCTTTTCCAAGACACACCAGCGCAGATCACTGACAATATGTTCACACTCGTAGTAATGTTTTCCTACAGGAGAATCAATTTTCTTTTCAGGATTATTAGCATATTTCTTATAAAGCCTGATATTACTACGGTGTTCATTAATTCTTACACGAACTGCTCTAGAAGTCTGTCCTACATATCCAACCCCGCAGGGGCATTTCAAAAAGTATATCACATTTTCAGTTACGCATGAAAAATTCCCTTTAAAGAGACTCTGAAGCGAGAATAAATCTCGCTTCAGAACTCATAGTTAGCAGGGGCACGTGTGCCCCTGCTAAACCGCCGCAATAGCGCCGCTAAACGGGGGTACCTTGACCCCCAAACCCCCCACTGCGACACTTGGTCGCAGACTTGGTCGCTCCTGGAGGCCGGGCTAACGGCTGCAGCCCTGCCTCCAGTCGCGTCTATCAGCCGCGCATCGCCGCATCTCCCCCGCCCCTCTCAGTGAAGGAAGACTGAGAGGGGCGGGGGAGAGGCGGAGATACGCGCTGACAGACGCGCGTGGGGCAGGGCTGCGGCGGTTAGCCCTGCCCCAACCAGGAAGCACTCCCCCGCATTACAGAGGGGGATTTGGGGGTGAAGGGACCCCCCTTAAGCCGCGCTATAGCGGCGTTTTAGCAGGGGCACACATGCCCCTGCTAACTCTGAGGTCTGAAGCGAGATTTATTCTCGCTTCAGTCTCTCTTTAACCACTTGAGGACCTAGGGCTTTCTACCCCTTAAGGACCGGCCACTTTTTTTCCATTCAGACCACTGCAGCTTTCACGGTTTATTGCTCGCTCATACAACCTACCACCTAAATGAATTTTAGCTCCTTTTCTTGTCACTAATAAAGCTTTCTTTTGGTGCTATTTGATTGCTCCTGCGATTTTTACTTTTTGTTATATTCATCAAAAAAGACATGAATTTTGGCAAAAAAATGATTTTTTTTTACTTTCTGTGCTGACATTTTTCAAATAAAGTAAAATTTCTGTATACATGCAGCGCGAAAAATGTGGACAAACATGTTTTGGATAAAAAAAAAAACATTCAGTGTATATTTATTGGTTTGGGTAAAAGTTATAGCGTTTACAAACTATGGTTCAAAAAGTGAATTTTCCCATTTTCAAGCATCTATGACTTTTCTGACCCCCTGTCATGTTTCATGAGGGGCTAGAATTCCAGGATAGTATAAATACCCCCCAAATGAACCCATTTTGGAAAGAAGACATCCCAAAGTATTCACTGAGAGGCATAGTGAGTTCATAGAAGATATTATTTTTTGTCACAAGTAAGCGGAAAATGACACTTTGTGACAAAAAAAAAAAAAAAAGTTTCCATTTCTTCTAACTTGCGACAAAAAAAAATGAAATCTGCCACGGACTCACCATGCCCCTCTCTGAATACCTTGAAGGGTCTACTTTCCAAAATGGGGTCATTTGTGGGGTGTGTTTACTGTCCTGACATTTTGGGGGGTGCTAAATTGTAAGCACCCCTGTAAAGCCTAAAGGTGCTCATTGGACTTTGGACCCCTTAGCGCAGTTAGGCTGCAAAAAAGTGCCACACATGTGGTATTGCCGTACTCAGGAGAAGTAGTATAATGTGTTTTGGGGTGTATTTTTACACATACCCATGCTGGGTGGGAGAAATATCTCTGTAAATGACAATTTGTTAATTTTTTTTACACACAATTGTCCATTTACAGAGAGATTTCTCCCACTCAGCATGGGTATGTGTAAAAATACACCCCAAAACACATTATACTACTTCTCCTGAGTACGCGATACCACATGTGTGGCCCTTTTTTGCACCCTAACCGCGCTAAGGGGCCCAAAGTCCAATGAGTACTTTTAGGATTTCACAGGTCATTTTGCGACATTTGCTTTCAAGACGACTCCTCACGGTTTAGGGCCCCTAAAATGCCAGGGCAGTATAGTAACCCCACAAATGACCCCATTTTAGAAAGAAGACACCCCAAGGTATTCCGTTAGGAGTATGGTGAGTTCATAGAAGATTTTATTTTTTTGTCACAAGTTAGCGGAAATTGATTTGTATTGTTTTTTTTCACAAAGTGTCATTTTCCGCTAACTTGTGACAAAAAATAAAATCTTCTATGAACTCACCATAGTCCTAACAGAATACCTTGGGGTGTCTTCTTTCTAAAATGGGGTCATTTGTGGGGTTCCTATACTGCCCTGGCATTTTAGGGGCCCTAAACCGTGAGGAGTAGTCTTGAAAGCAAATGTCGCAAAATGACCTGTGAAATCCTAAAGGTACTCATTGGACTTTGGGCCCCTTAGCGCACTTAGGGTGTAAAAAAGTGCCACACATGTGGTACCGCCGTACTCAGGAGAAGTAGTATAATGTGTTTTGGGGTGTATTTTTACACATACCCATGCTGGGTGGAAGAAATATCTCTGTAAATGACAATATTTTGATTTTTTTTACACACAATTGTCCATTTACAGAGAGATTTCTCCCACCCAGCATGGGTATGTGTAAAAATACACCCCAAAACACATTATACTACTTCTCCTGAGTACGGCGATACCACATGTGTGACACTTTTTTGCAGCCTAGGTGCGCTAAGGGGCCCAACGTCCTATTCACAGGTCATTTTGAGGCATTTGTTTTCTAGACTACTCCTCGCGGTTTAGGGCCCCTAAAATGCCAGGGCAGTATAGGAACCCCACAAGTGACCCCATTTTAGAAAGAAGACACCCCAAGGTATTCTGTTAGGTGTATGACGAGTTCATAGAAGATTTTATTTTTTGTCAAAAGTTAGCGGAAAGTGACACTTTGTGGAAAAAAACCAATAAAAATCAATTTCCGCTAACTTTTGACAAAAAATAAAATCTTCTATGAACTCGTCATACACCTAACAGAATACCTTGGGGTGTCTTTTTTTCTAAAATGGGGACACTTGTGGGGTTCCTATACCGCCCTGGCATTTTACGGGCCCAAAACCGTGAGTAGTCTGGAAACCAAATGTCTCAAAATGACTGTTCAGGGGTATAAGCATCTGCAAATTTTGATGACAGGTGGTCTATGAGGGGGCGAATTTTGTGGAACCGGTCATAAGCAGGGTGGCCTTTTAGATGACAGGTTGTATTGGGCCTGATCTGATGGATAGGAGTGCTAGGGGGGTGACAGGAGGTGATTGATGGGTGTCTCAGGGGGTGGTTAGAGGGGAAAATAGATGCAATCAATGCACTGGGGAGGTGATCGGAAGGGGGTCTGAGGGGGATCTGAGGGTTTGGCCGAGTGATCAGGAGCCCACACGGGGCAAATTAGGGCCTGATCTGATGGGTAGATGTGCTAGGGGTTGACAGGAGGTGATTGATGGGTGTCTCAAGGTGTGATTAGAGGGGGGAATAGATGCAAGCAATGCACTGGCGAGGTGATCAGGGCTGGGGTCTGAGGGCATTCTGAGGGTGTGGGCGGGTGATTGAGTGCCCTAGGGGCAGATAGGGGTCTAATCTGATAGGTAGCAGTGACAGGGGGTGATTGATGGGTAATTAGTGGGTGTTTAGGGTAGAGAACAGATGTAAACACTGCACTTGGGAGGTGATCGGAAGTCGGATCTGCGGGCGATCTATTGGTGTGGGTGGGTGATCAGATTGCCCGCAAGGGGCAGGTTAGGGGCTGATTGATGGGTGGCAGTGACAGCGGGTGATTGATGGGTGGCAGTGACAGGGGGTGATTGATGGGTGGCAGTGACAGGGGGTGATTGATGGGTGATTGATAGGTGATTGACAGGTGATTGACAGGTAATCAGTGGGTTATTACAGGGGAAAACAGATGTAAATATTGCACTGGCGAATTGATAAGGGGGGGTCTGAGGGCAATCTGAGCGTGTAGGCGGGTGATCGGGTGCCTGCAAGGGGCAGATTAGGGTCTGATCTGATGGGTAACAGTGACAGGTGGTGATAGGGGGTGATTGATGGGTGATTGATGGGTAATTAGTGGGTGTTTAGAGGAGAGAATAGATGTAAACGCTGCGCTTAGGTGGTGATCTGATGTCGGATCTGCGGGCGATCTATTGGTGTGGGTGGGTAATCAGATTGCCCGCAAGGGGCAGGTTAGGGGCTGATTGTTGGGTGGCAGTGACAGGGGGTGACAGGGGGTGATTGATGGGTGATAGGTGATTGGCAGGTGATTGACAGGTGATCAGTGGGTTATTACAGGGAAGGATAGATGTAAATAATGCCCTGGCGAATTGATAAGGGGGGGGTCTGAGGGTAATCTGAGCGTGTAGGCGGGTGATTGGGTGCCCGCAAGGGGCAGATTAGGGTCTGATCTGATAGGTAACAGTGATAGGGGGTGATTGATGGGTGATTGATGGGTAATTAGTGGGTGTTTAGAGAAGATAACAGATGTAAACAATACATTTGGGAGGTAATCTGACGGCGGGTTTGCGGGCGATCTAATGGTGTGGGTGGGTGATCAGATTGCCCGCAAGGGGCAGGTTAGGGGCTGATTGATGGGTGGCAGTGACAGGGGGTGACAGGGGGTGATTGATGGGTGATAGGTGATTGGCAGGTGATTGACAGGTGATCAGTGGGTTATTACAGGGAAGAACAGATGTAATGAATGCACTGGTGAATTGATAAGGGGGGGGTCTGAGGGCAATCTGAGCGTGTGGGCGGGTGATTGGGTGCCCGCAAGGGGCAGATTAGGGTTTGATCTGATAGGTAAAAGTGACAGGTGGTGATAGGGGGTGATTGATGGGTGATTGATGGGTAATTAGTGGGTGTTTAGAGGAGAGAATAGATGTAAACAATGGATTTGGGAGGTGATCTGATGTCGGATCTGCGGGCGATCTATTGGTGTGGGGGGGGGGGGGGGTGATCAGATTGCCCGCAAGGGGCAGGTTAGGGGCTGATTGATGGGTGGCAGTGACAGGGGGTGATTGACGGGTGATTGACAGGTGATTGACAGGTGATTGACAGGTGATTGACAGGTGATCAGGGGGGATAGATGCATACAGTACATGGGGGGGGGGGGTCTGGGGAGAATCTGAGGGGTGGGGGGGTGATCAGGAGGGAGCAGGGGGAAGGGGGGGTATAAAAAAAATAGCATTGACAGATAGTGACAGGGAGTGATTGATGGGTGATTAGGGGGGTGATTGGGTGCAAACAGGGGTCTGGGGGGTGGGCAGGGGGGGGTCTGATGGGTGCTGTGGGCGATCTGGGGCGGGGGGGGGAGAAAATCAGTGTGCTTGGTGCAGACTAGGGTGGCTGCAGCCTGCCCTGGTGGTCCCTCGGACACTGGGACCACCAGGGCAGGAGGCAGCCTGTATAATACACTTTGTAAACATTACAAAGTGTATTATACACTTTGTATGTGGCGATCGTCGGGTTAACATCCCGCCGGCGCTTCCGTATGGCCGGCGGGATGTTGCGGCGAGTGAGCGGCGACAGGCGGAGGCGGAGGATCGCGTCACGGATGACGCGATCGCTCCGCCCATGCCCAAACAAGGACCGCCGCATTTTGTCAATACGGCGGTCCTTGCGGCGTCTACTTCCCGGCCGCCATTTGTCTATACGGCGGTCGGGAAGTAGTTAATATCTATCTTAGTACCCTTAAGAGGATGTCTGATATGGTCACCTTTGATAATACTAGAACAGTTCTGACAGTTCATACACGGGAAGGTTCCCATTTTTTTAGGCAAAAAAATTCTCTTCTGTATGGTATTTTTCCTAACATCTGCCCGCACTAGCATGTCCCGAACATTTTTACCTCTCCGATAGACAAAAGATGGCGGTGTAGGGAAGATTTTTGACAGCACAGGATCAGCTTTTATCAATGTCCAATTGTCCAGGATGCTCCTCCTGACCAATTGTGCATGGTTATCAAACGTGGAAATAAACTGGACATCCCTAGTGTGTTGATTTTTAATCACTTTTCTCCTAAGTTCCCTTCTGTCGAGCAAACCAACCTCTTGTGCAGTTTGTAACAGTATTGTGAGAAAACGCGGAAAAGCCGCCGCGTGTGCTCAGAACAAGGCGGCTGATTCCGCATCCAATGCGGCGGTTGGCACGCGTAGGCCTACATCTGCCAGTATGGCTGAACGCGGAGAAACCGCCGCATGCCCTGATAGCGGTGCGGCTGGTTCCGCGTCCAGCGAGGCGGGTGGTATGCAGACCAAGCCGGTCAGCTGACGATTCAACCAGTTCCCATTGGTCCAGCACTTAGGGGAGGCGCTGGAGAGCGCTGGACTATATATACTGGCTGCTGGTCATTCACTGGTTGTCTGCCGTTGCGATCACTACGTGGAAGCACTCAGACCTTATTGTCAGAATCTGTGTTATCATTCTGTTATACTTCAGACTAGTTCCAGGGTGTTGATGATCAAGGACCTCACACCCAAGACTAGGGATTTGTGTTATCATTCTGTTATACTTCAGACTAGTTCCAGGGTGTTAATGATCAAGGACCTCACACCCAAGATTAGGGACTTGTATTATCATTCTGTTATACTTCAGGCTAGTTCCAGGGTGTTGATGAACAAGGACCTCACACCCAAGATTAGGAACTTGTGTTACCATTCTGTTATTCTTCAGACTAGTTCCAGGGTGTTGATGATCACGGAGCTCACACCCAAGACTAGGCATTGTTTATTATCTGTTGTGACTTTCTGCTTTCCTGACCACTCTTCTGTTCACTGATTCGGTACTTCGCTATATCTGATACTCTGTTGCCAAACCCTGCTTGCCTTAGGATTACCGAATCAGCCTCCTGTCTTTGTACTTTGTATGTCCGTGTGTTGCCGACCTGGCTTGTCCAACCTTGAGAGCTATCTCCTCAGTTAAGAGATAGTTCACAGATCAGTCAGTGACATCCATCTATTGGTGTTACTCTCGCTCTGGTCCTTCTTCTCCCAGTCTGACTCCTCCCTGCGGGAGATTCTCAGGCTGCTGAAAGGTACTCATACCCTAGCAGTATTTCTGACTGCTTGGTACCTGTTCTCCTGATATTGTTCTCAAAGTATTACTGTTGCACCAAACACTCCTATCTCTCAGGTGTCCAGAGGTTAGTAATATATCTGATTATCGGTGATACTGCAGATCATCAATATTCAGGTATATATATCTGTATTTTTGGTGATACTGCAGATCACCAATGGTCAGACCCTCTCTGTGTTACACCGATCGTTACAAGTATCTCCCGACTATAACCTCTCGCAACATAATTTTCTATCAGCATATTAGCTTGTCTATGATACGCTGCATCATTTGATGTAATTCTCCTTGCACGTATGAATTGGCTTTTTGGGAGTCCGCGTATCATAGATGGAGGATGACAGCTTGTGGCAAGTAACGCATTGTTTCTGTCAGTCTCCTTCTTGTATACATCCGTTTTAAAAACCATCCCATCAAACTGGATATTCACGTCCAGAAAATGCAGTACTTGTGAATTAAACTCAAGGGAAAACTTGATGCTTGCATGACATTGATTAAGTTCATTAAAAAAAACTCCCTCAATGAGGTTTCAGAACCTTCCCAGCAAAAAAATAGGTCATCAATAAAACGACAATATCCTGTGCCAAAATCTTTAAACTTTGCATTGCCCAAGATGTATTTAGATTCAAACTCGGCCATAAAAATATTAGCTAGTGTTGGTGCATACGGGGCCCCCATTAGCACTCCCCTGATCTGCAGAAAAAAATCCTGTTTCACTCGGAAGTAATTGGATTGCAAACACAAACTGAGCAGTCCCTTCACAAAAGAGACATTCAGATCTGGACGAGACAGATCACGCTACTCAGAAGGGAAAGTAGGTGGATAGACAAGCTAAGTACGCTTACACCAAATGGACTTAATGAGGATTTTAGCCTTAAATGCTTTTTGTAGGACTGTACCTTTAATTGCTAATGTCTCTCTTTGTCTAATGGATTTACTAAGTGTGTGCCCGCCCTTTAGGGGTGTGTTTTAACCTTTATATATGTGAATGTTTTTGTGTTTGGTAACACTTGATAAAGGCCGTTGGGCCGAAACGTCGTGTTGTCTGCTACTATGGTGCTAATAAAGCCAAAGCTATAATTGCAAAATCCAGGTTGAGACCCAGTGATCTTCCTTTTTCTGTGTGTTGTCTACATGCACCTCTGGTGAATCGGGGTGCTACTGGTCGACTCCCTGGTACATAAAGTTTGTGGTTGAGCCCGGGGACGCTGCTTTTTCTTCAGGATTGCGATTGAATCCATTGTCCAATAGGCTCCCACCTTTTATATCACTACGTTCGCCATGTCACATGACACAGGCAACAGTGAGAATGGCTGGACACGACAGTCAGCCTTCATATCTTCCTTACTTCAGGTGCCGTTTAAGAAATATTTTTTCCTGCTGCCTGCAGAAATACATGAGTAAGTGGCTCGGCTCTGCCTGCAGATAGAGCCTGAACCCCTTAAAGAGACAACAAGAGTCAGCAGTAACTGGCAGGAACTGGAACATTGTAGGAGGTGGGGAGGGGAATATGGGACAAGGGGCCAAGATCCAAGACAGTCCCACCCAAATTAGGATGGTTGGACAATATGCACATGTACATCCATGGTCCTATATATCGATCCTATACAACACAGCCTGTGCAGGACAATTTGATACTCACCAACACAGTTAATTGGTAAACATTTTTTTGTGCATTGATTGGCAGAAGAATGAATTCCTGATCACTGGACAGTCATTCAGGAGGGAGTATTGAAGGGTGCTTACAGGCCCTTAGGGCTTGTTCATACTATCAGCAGTCATCAGTTTGATGATTTTTTTTAAGCACTGGAAAATCATCCTAAAAGCGCTTGTGTAATGATTTTCTATGACATGTAAGCATTTCGATTTTATTAAAATCGCAAACGCACTACATGTACCATTTTCTGAGCACTTTGGTTCAATGGAAGGTATAGGGAAATCGCAAAGCACTTGAAAAAGCGCTTTGTATAGGGATTTCCCAAGTGGTTTTATGAATAAATACATTGGGCTTTATTCACTAAACCGTGCTAACACAGTTAGCACGCCTAAAAGCTTTGCACGTGCACGTGCACGGGCAAAGCCGTTACTGATCGCGTGCTATTTGGTGTGCGCAAAACATCGCACTGGTGCACGCGAACCTTCGAACCGTCCGCGTGCAAAGTACGCTTATCAGGCTATTTTGCACGCAGATGGTGTGACGTTTCGCGCACACCGGTGCGATGTTTCGCGTGCAACGCTAAACTTTGCACACGCAAACTTTTGCATGCATATTAGTGCATGCAAAGGCACTTTGCACATGCTAAGGGGCTTTTCACTGGCGTGCTAACACTTAGCACGTGTTAGTGAATCAAGCCCATTGTATTTATTCATTTCCAGGCTAAAGAGTTCCTTTCCTGACTAAAGTCAGGAAGTAAAAAAAAATCATCATTGAGCAAAAGCGCTTAGAAAAGCAATGGGAAAAGCACTGTAAAGATCACAGTGTAAATCGCTCAGCGCTTGCAATAGCACTGGCGATTTATAATGCGAACAAGACCTTACTCTGCTCTACAGAACAGAGTTGCTTGTGCATAGCAGAACTCACGGAGAAGCATGTGGTCAGGTTAATCGAGTGATAGATTTGCTGACCATAACCATGTGTCACTTTTATTTCCTATGTAGACTAAAGCAGGAAGTGATCACAGCAAATCAGGGCCTTTCAAATCTTTCATCTGACCATGTGCTTCTCTATGAGTCCTGCTTCACACAAGCAATTCTACTGTGTGCTGCTGGAAGACTCCAGTTCTCTCTTCTAAAGTACAGGATCTTCTCAAAAAATTAGCATATTGTGATAAAGTTCATTATTTTGTGTAATGTACTGATAAACATTAGACTTTCAAATATTTTAGATTCAAATACACACAACTGAAGTAGTTCAAGCCTTTTATTGTTTTAATATTGATGATTTTGGCATACAGCTCATGAAAACCCAAAATTCTTATCTCAAAAAATTAGCATATTTCATCCGACCAATAAAAGAAAAGTGTTTTTAAAACAAAAAAAGTCAACCTTCAAATAATTATGTTCAGTTATGCACTCAATACTTGGTCGGGAATCCTTTCGCAGAAATGACTGCTTCAATGCGGCGTGGCATGGAGGCAATCAGCCTGTGGCACTGCTCAGGTGTTATGGAGGCCCAGGATGCTTCGATAGCGGCCTTAAGCTCATCCAGAGTGTTGGGTCTTGCGTCTCTCAACTTTCTCTTCACAATATCCCACAGACTCTCTATGGGGTTCCGGTCAGGAGAGTTGGCAGGCCAATTGAGCACACTAATACCATGGTCAGTAAACCATTTACCAGTGGTTTTGTCACTGTGAGCAGGTGCCAGGTCGTGCTGAAAAATGAAATCTTCATCTCCATAAAGCTTTTCAGCAGATGGAAGCATGAAGTGCTCCAAAATCTCCTGATAGCTAGCTGCATTGACCCTGCCTTTGATAAAACACAGTGGACCAACACCAGCAGCTGACATGGCACCTCAGACCATCACTGACTGTGGGTACTTGACACTGGACTTCAGGCATTTTGTCATTTCCCTCTCCCCAGTCTTCCTCCAGACTCTGGCACCTTGATTTCCGAATGACATGTAAAAGTTGCTTTCATGCGAAAAATGTACTTTGGACCACTGGACAATAGTCCAGTGCTGCTTCTCTGTAGCCCAGGTCAGGAGCTTCTGCCGCTGTTTCTGGTTCAAAAGTGGGTTCATATTTCCATCTGCTGAAAAGCTTTATGGAGATGAAGATTTCAATTTTCAGCATGACCTGGCACCTGCTCACAGTGCCAAAACCACTGGTAAATGGTTTACTGACCATGGTATTACTGTGCTCAATTGGCCTGCCAACTCTCCTGACCTGAACCCCATAGAGAATCTGTGGGATATTGTGAAGAGAAAGTTGAGAGACGCAAGACCCACCACTCTGGATGAGCTTAAGGCCGCTATCAAAGCATCCTGGGCCTCCATAACACCTGAGCAGTGCCACAGGCTGATTGCCTCCATGCCACACCGCATTGAAGCAGCAATTATTTGAAGGTTGACTTTTTTTGTTTTAAAAACACTTTTCTTTTATTGGTCGGATGAAATATGCTAATTTTTTGAGATAAGAATTTTGGGTCTCCATGAGCTGTATGCCAAAATCATCAATATTAAAACAATAAAAGGCTTGAACTACTTCAGTTGTGTGTATTTGAATCTAAAATATTTGAAAGTCTAATGTTTATCAGTAGATTACAAAAAATAATGAACTTTATCACAATATGCTAATTTTTTTAGAAGATCCTGTAGTCTATTGGAAGAATACAAAAAATGACAATCCGGCAGGTCTCTCATTCACTTCCCAACACCATCCCAATTCGATAGAGTTTCTCGACTTGGTCCTTTACTCCACTAACAATACAATAAAAAACAAAAACACACTTCAAGAAAGTAGATGCTACTAATTGTATACACTTTGATAGCTTCCACCATCCACCTTGGACAACCAATACCCCTTATTGCCAATACAAGGGAATATTTCGTAATTGCACAGAACTTTCAGACTTCCATATACAATCGCAGATCCTCACTAGAAAATTCACTGAACGAGGCTATCCGAAAAAACTTATAAAAGATGCCACACATAAAGCGACTAAGACCCCAGCAACCACTCTCACTACTGACTATCCAGCTACCGCAATTTCTTTTCCAAGATTTATTACTGGCTATAGTAGCCAACACAGACAAATTCGCACCATCCTACAAAACAGATGGGAACTACTGGTCCAAGATCCTTACCTCAAACCATCAATACCTAAAACACTACTACTCACCTTCAAAAGGGCCCCCAACCTGCGGGGGTTACTGGCACCCAGTAAATTTAAACATATCAAACCTCATACAGTTCATACCGCCATTCTGGCCAACCCAGGTTCTTTCCCATGCCATCATTCACGTTGTCAAGCCTGTCAATTTGTTACAACCACTCAGACGTTTAATTCCAACGCTACCAAGACTGAATTCAGTATTAAACAACACATTGACTGCACTTCAAGGAATGTAATTTATGTCATCACCTGCCCGTGCAATTTACAATATGTCGGTCGCACCACTCAACTAGTCCGTAGTTGAATAGGACAACATAAGAGGAACATACTGAAACATTATCCCCTACACAGCGTCTCCAAAAACTTCAACACTTATCACAAGGGAGACCCCCAATCACTTACCATCACTCTAATAGATTCTATACAGTCACCTAACAACACTTTTGAGGCCTTGAAGAACAAAGAGATGTTCTGGATACAAACACTCAGGACCCTGGCTCCTGAGGGCCTGAATGAAGTACTAGAAAAACTATTCTAATTTGGTCAACTTCATAAAACTTTTTTTTATCAACTATCAGTCCTCTCTTTTATCATTTCCCCTCAATTAATTGTTATAAAAATAGTTATGACAATTGATAACTCAACTGACAATAACTCAACTGACATTTTTTTACAATGTTGGTTTGCTGCAATCATCTAATAATATGGCTGTGGATTTTATATATTTTGTGTATTTTATGTGACATAAGATATTAACATGATTGTCCCCTCCCCCCCCCCCCCTGTCTCCCTTTTTTTCCTTTTTTCTCTTTTGTCCCTGGTCCAAATCCTTTCTCCCCCCTCCCCCAATTTTCCCCAACCCCCCCCCCCCTTTATTCTTCCCACCCTCTCCCTCCCTTCTTTCCCCAGGCCCCCCTCCTTCTTCCATCCCTTTCTTTCCCCTCTCCTCTCTCCCTCGCTTTTCAAAAAGACAGCATTACATGCATAAACCTATTTCAGTTTAGTGTGTTTTAATATCAACAACCACTGGATGGCAGCATTTTAACAAATAAGAACTATTGACGTTTTAAGCTTTATACAATTATGCAGTACAACTCTTTTTGTATGTATTCTTATATTTATATTTAATCACTTACTTATTTATATAGTTATTCTTTCGTCTAATACGAGGGACAGGAGCCAAATTTCACGGGGCACTCTGCCGCCCATAAACACATGGCGGCGACAGTGCAAACTATCAAGTGCGCATGCACCGCCCTCTCTTCATGCCACCACTAGGAGGTAAGCGACTTGACAGCCGCATCCTCTCCCGTCACGCGTAACTTGCGGCGTGACGTCAGCGTCACATCGCGCTGCCTGCATGTCAGCCTTAGCTTCCGGAAGTAGTTGGAGACGGCTCTTCCGGGTCGGACACCCACTCACGCTGGTGCACAATGGCCATATAACCATCAAATTAGCTGCAGCAGCCCCTTACAGCAGGCGCTGGGCCCTCAGAGTGACACAGCCGTGGGGAGTACTCACAACCCTTCCTCTGTCAGTATCTTTGAACACAGCTCAGCCATCCGTCCATTATTGGTATACCAAGTCTCTGGCACTAACGTTGATTTGGAAGTGCCAGATATTTGCATTATGTACTTCAGATCAGGGCACATAGGTTTCTTTATATACCCTTTATTATGCATCTAGTAGGGGTGTTCACTCACCCATATAATTGTATATACACCTTGGCAGACTTAATTTTTACTTGTGATTCTGAGGTAATAGTTTTGACTTTTTATTTAACCATTTATCTGTCAGCTCATGTTATTACCCTGCTCTCAGATTCTATATTTATGTTTATACTAGTCTGTTTGTCTGCTGCTGGTATATATGGTGTAATACTGTTTTATGCGATCCAGTGGCAGAATGGTCCTTTGAATGCGGCATATTGGCTTTTTGATTGTTGCCTACTGTTTAAGACCTATGCACTTCCTTAAATCATTTATGTATGTTTCAGATATATACAATCTCCACTATTTATGTACCCAGCGCCCTTTGGTATATCGTGTGTTATTTTATTTCTGTTTTTGTTTCTTAGTGTATCTCCAACACTGATTGCCTGATGAAGCGGGCTCTTGACCTGTGAAATGCGTTGCATGCCTGCAGAGTTCATAATAAATTTTATTGTCTATATATAATGACTCATTGGCTGGTCATTATATACCTGACCCCCCTCCTTTTAAATTGATTTTAATTATTCTATTCTAATTTGGCGCCTCTGTCACTACCGGTTATCTACTAAAGTAGTCTATGATCATAATAATAATAACAACAATAATTTGTCTTTTATTAGCAAAAACCTTGATCATTATGGGACTCTAGCTGTGCAGAAAAGTATGTAATTGTAACTAGATGGTGTCACTTCTGAAGAAACCACATGGTGTTGGCTTGAAATGCTACAGCCATCATGCCCAGTTGTTTTAAGCTCTGCCCAGTGTTCTGAATTTTAATCTCAGTCACCTGGTCATGGTTAGTGCCAAGTTTGGGGCCTCTGGCTTTAAAGCTGTGAGAATGGCATCATTTGTGTCACGATCGGTGTAGCAGAGAGGGTCTGATTCTCGGTGATCTGCAGTATCACTGGAAATACAGATATATATCTGATTATTGATGATCTGCAGTATCACCGATAATCCGATATAACGCTAACCTCTAAACACCTGAGTAGTGTTAGTGCTTGGTGCAACAGTAATACCGTGAGGACTACGCCTCAGAAACAAGTTCCGTACAGTATGAAGTACTGCAGCAATACAGATTCCTTCCGAAGGCCTGGACTCTCCCGGAGGAGGAGTCAGGCGGAGCGTAGGAAGGACAGAACGTGAGTGACACCTAGGAGAGAGTGTCACTAACAGATCTGGGAACTGCCTCTAACAGTAAGGTCAGTTCTCGAAGTCGGGCAAGCCAGGTCGTAACACACGGACAGATACAGTACAGATTCAGAAAGCAGAGGCGGAGTCTAATAAACAAGCAGGGTTCGGCAACAGGGTATCAGAAATATCGGGGTACAGAATCAGGAATCAGATGCAGAGTCTAAGAGCGAGCCGAGGTTCGGCAACAGGGTATCAGAATGACAAGGTACAAGATCAGAATACAGAAGAATAGTAACAAGCTTGGGGAAGCGAGTTCCCAATGAATACAGGATGGGCCCTGAGGCAGCAAATACAGAGCTGGCCCTGTGGAGCAGGTGCCCAACAAATACAGAGCTGGCCCTATGGGGCAGGTGCCCAGCAAATACAGAGCTGGCCCTGGGGAGCAGGTGCCCAGCAAATACAGAGCTGGCCCTGTGGAGCAGGTGCCCAGCACATACAGAGCTGGCCCTGTGGAGCAGGTGCCCAGTACATACAAGGCATGAACTATCTCCTAGTGATAGAGATAGTTCTCAGGGTCGGGAAGGCCCTGGGGAGCAGGTGCCCAGCGAATACAGAGCTGGCCCTGTGGAGCAGGTGCCCAGCACATACAGAGCTGGCCCTGTGAAGCAGGTGCCCAGCACATACAGAGCTGGCCCTGTGAAGCAGGTGCCCAGCAGATACAAGGCATGAACTATCTCCTAGTGATAGAGATAGTTCTCAGGGTCGGGAAGGCCAGGTCGGCAACTCACAGGCAAACAAAGTACAGGATCAGAAGACAGAGGCAGAGTCAGGGGCTAGCGGAGGTTGGCAACGGAGAATCAGAAAGGCAAGGTACAGAGTCAGATATCAGGAGAGTAGTCAGACAAGCAGGAAGTCATAACAGATAATCACAATCAAACTAGTACTTTAAGCTATCAACAGAATCTAGCTAAGTGTAGGATTACAGCTCCAGCTGGTCCCGGCACACTTAAGGATCTGACTACAGGTCTGAGTGCTCCCACGTATGTGTTTGCAACGACAGGCAACCAGCAACTGACCAAGCAGCAGAATATATAGTTGCTGGACACTGCCGCCCCGCCCGAACCATTCAGCCAATCATGAGTCCTGCAGGAATCAGCTGACCTTCCTGATCAGCTGACACTTCCCCTGCTGGTATAAAGGTCCTGAATTCAGGCCCGCACGCGCATAGCTCTCCATCTGCCTAGGTGCACAAACAGACCCAGCCACACCAAGCACACGCTGCTGCATGCAAACAGCCGCTTTGCTGTCAGGACATGCGGCGGCTTTTCCGCGATCCAGCACACAACCAGAAGCGTGCAAACCGCCGCGTAGGACGCGGAGTCAGCCGCCTAGATCTTGGCACACGCGGCGGCTTTCCGCGTTTCCTCACAATCTGAAAGTTTTACATTGAAGTCAATAAGTGAAATCTTTCCCAAAATTTTGAGCACAGTCACCCAGTGAGTAATTGTGCTAAGTTTGGCACACTTGGCATTTAAACTGTTATAATAACAGCAGTTTATCTTTTTTTCATTAAGGTCATTGGCTGAAATCTGATCGGCTGGTGTTGCCGCACCCCTTTTTGCCAATACATCAAACACATTCACCCAGTGTCCAACACTTTAAGGTTTGAGAATCCTGGCATTCAAACTGTAAAAACGGCAGCATTTTTAATTTCTCTATTAAAATCAACAAGTAAAATTTGATTGGTTGGAGGTGGAACCAAAATTTGAACTGTAAACACCCAATGACCACATTTGTGAGCATTGAAGTCTTCGATAATGTGAAAATGGTAGAATTTTAAATTGTTCTCATTTAAGTCAATTAAAGAAATCTGATTGGCCATTTGTGGCTTAAAGGGAACCTGAAACGAGTAAAATTATTTAAAATAAACACACGATGTAGCTGCAAATGAATATTACATACTAACCAAAAAAGTTTTACAAGTACATTAACTCTAAAAAAAGAAAGGTTGACTGTATAGGACTCCTAAAGGATGAGGGTGGGAACTCAATGGTGGATGACCAAGGTAAGGCAGAGTTATTAAATGCTTTCTTGCTTCTGTCTTCACAAAAGAAACAGCACTGTTGCAAACTACAGAGGCGGAAGAGTCTCAATCTTCTAACTGTAATATTAAATACTTAACGCAGGAAGAAGTGAAGGCAAGACTAAATAAATTAAAAATAGACAAGGCACCTGGCCCGGATGGCATGCATCCTCGGGTCCTAAGGGAATTAAGTTCAGTTATAGATAAACCCCTTTATCTTATCTTTTGTGACTCTCTTGCAACTGGCAGAGTCCCAGTGGATTGGCGTACAGCCCACGTTTTCCCATTATTTAAGAAGGGCAAAAAATCTGATCCAGGAAATTATAGACCTGTAAGTTTAACATCAGTTGTATGCAAACTATTTGAGGGGTTACTAAGAGATACTATACATGACTTCATAGTAGAAAATAATCTTATTTCTCAGCATCAACATGGGTTTACTAAAGACAGGTCCTGTTTGACTAACATGCTCAGCTTTTATGAGGTAGTGAATGCTAATATGGATATTGGGAATGCTGTAGATGTGATATACTTGGACTTTGCAAAGGCCTTCGACACTGTTCCCCACAAAAGTCTGGTGCAAAAGTTGAGGATGCAAGGACTGGGGAAGAGTCTGTGTTCATGGATAGGGAACTGGCTAATGGACAGAAAACAAAGAGTTGTGGTCAATGGATCGTACTCAAAATGGGAGACTGTTAGCAGTGGGGTCCCACAGGGGTCTGTTCTGGGTCCAGTGCTCTTCAATTTATTTATTAATAACCTAGTAGATGCAGTAGTGAGCAATGATGCTATTTTTGCAGATGATACAAAATTGTGCAGAATCATCAACTCTCAGGAAGATAGTGTCATATTGCAACAGGATCTGGATAGGATGGCTATATGGGCACATACATGGCAGACGAAATTCAAAGTTGACAAATGTAAGGTCATGCATTTTGGACGTACTAATGGTCTAGCACCATACAAAATAAATGGGATACAGTTGGGGACATCAAACTTGGAGAAGGACTTAGGAGTACTCATTGACAACAAGTTAAATAATCGTACTCAATGCCAAGCAGCTGCAGCTGCAGCTAAAGCTAACAAAATTTTGGGATGCATTAAAAGGGAAATAAAAACTCGAGATGCTAGCATAATATTGCCCCTGTTTAACTCTCTAGTAAGGCCACATCTGGAATATGGAATTCAGTTCTGGGCACCACATTACAAAAAAGATATTGCAGTTTTAGAGCAGGTGCAGAGACGAGCAACAAAATTGATGCGTGGACTGGAAGGTCTCACTTATCGAGAAAGGTTAGATAAACTGGGTTTATTTAGTCTAGAGAAAAGCCGCCTTAGAGGGGACCTAATTAACATGTATAAATACATCAGAGGGCAATATAATAGCTTGGCGGATGAGCTTTTTGTCCCTAGGCCTTCTCAAAGGACTAGAGGACATGATCTGCGCATGGAGGAAAAACGTTTTAGCCATTTATTTAGGAAAGGGTTCTTTACAGTTAGAGTGATTAAGATGTGGAATGCATTGCCACAGGAAGTCGTTATGGCAAACTCTATATCTGCAGTTAAAGGGGGCTTAGATGCTTTCCTTGCGTCGAAAGACACCCATGGCTACAATTACTAGGTAATGCCTAATGATGTTGATCCAGGGATTTTATCTGATTGCCATCTGGAGTCGGGAAGGAATTTTTCCCTTTAGGGGCTAATTGGACCATGCCTTGTAAGGGTTTTTTCGCCTTCCTCTGGATCAACAGGGATATGTGAGGGAGAAGGCTGGTGTTGTACTTTATACTGGTTGAACTCGATGGACGTATGTCTTTTTTCAACCAAAATAACTATGTAACTATGTAACTATGTAACCTCACTATCATTTCCTCTCAGAAGCTCACCATTTTCTTCTTACAGTGATCCCTTCCAGTTCTGACAATATTTTGTCAGAACTGAAATATACCAGTTGCTGTCAGTTATAACTGAATGTGCAAGGTAATGTCCATGTTTCCCTATGGCTCAAGTGGGTGATATTAAGTTTAACAGTGTGCTGACCAGAAAGCTGTTAGGGGGTAATGGCCATTTTTAAAATGGAGGACTGAGAAATCCATTGATCACAGTGGACAAATGGGACACAGGAGAGGAGAAAGAGATTGAGAAGTAGACTACACTGGAGGTAAGTATGACCTGTGTATGGTTATTTTTACTGTTTATTGTTCAGGTTCTCTTTAAATTTGAGTAGCTGTTCTAGGCTTTGCCCACTTCTTCTGAATTCTAACCACATTCACCCAATTTGCCAAATTTGGGAACTCTGGCTTTAATTGTGTGAGAATGATAGCTTTTTAAATTTTCTCATTGAAGTCAACTGGGGAAATCTAATTGGTTGTTTGCTCTGACTACTTTTTCAGTACCCAAACTGTGACAGAATGTTTCAGGTTGACCTCATAACTAAGTGACCCAAGTTTGGTGTGTTTAAAGCAAACCTGAAGCGAAAATAAAACATATGATATAATGAATTGTTTGTGTAGTACGGATAACAAATAGAACATTAGTAGCAAAGAAAAGAGTCTCATGTTTTTATTTTGAGTTATTATATACAGTGCTGCCCATAATTATTCATACCCCTGGCAAATTTTGACTTAAAGTTACTTTTATTCAACCAGCAAGTAATTCTGTGACGGGAAATGGCATAGGTGTCTTCCAAAAGACCATAAGACCATGTACAAGAGGCATTATTGTGGGAAATAAACATTTCTCAGATTTTATTTACATTTGAGCAAAAAGTGTCCAGTCCAAAATTAACCATACCCTTCACAAACTGTCACAGTCTGTGGGAAAATCCAAAGTTCTGTACCATTTCAAATAGTCCAAGCTGTTCTAAAGCTTAATATTAATTACCATAATTAATTGGGAACAGCTGTTTAATCAACTCAACAGGTGAAAAACAGCAGCTCTCTTCAGTTGGTGTGTTGGTGTGTGGACAGTCATGGCTAAGACCAAGGATCTCAGTGAGGACCTGTGGCTGCGCATTGTGGCTGCTCACAAGTCAAGAAAGGGCTACAAGGCCATTTCTAAATTTTTCAAGTTTCTGTGGCTACTGTGCAAAGTATTATTAAAAAAATATGAGATGTTCCGCACTGTGGAAAATCTCAGAGGACATGGTCGGAAGCCAAAAGTGACACCTGTGCTGACCAGGAGGATAGTGAGAGAAGTGAAAAAGAATCCAAGGATCATCCCCACTGTAAAACATGGTGGTGGGAACATAATGCTTTGGGGGTGTTTTTCAGCCAATGGACCAAGGAACCTAATCACAGTAAACGGCACCATGAAAAAAAGAGAAGCACATGAGGATTCTCAAGGAAAACATCAGGCAGTAGCAGAGAAACTTGGCCTTGGGCACCAGTGGACATTTTCAGCATGACAATGACCCAAAATACATAGCAAAAGTGGTGAGGAAATGGTTAGCAATAGCAGGCAACAACATTAACATTTTGGAGTGGCCCAGCCAAAGTCCTGACTTGAATCCAATTGAGATTCTGTGGAAGGAGCTGAAGATCAGGGTGATGGCAAGTAGACCCTCCAACCTGAAAGATTTGGAGCTCATTGCTGAAGACGAATGGATAAAAATACCTGTGGATACATGGTCTGCAATTGTAGGAAGCATTTGATTGCTGCAATAGCCAGTAAAGGCTTTTCTACTGATTATTGAGAGAGGTATGAATGATTTTGAACTGGACACTTTTTGCTCAAATGTAAAAAAAACAAAACTGAGAAATGTTTTTTTCCACAATAATGCCTTTTGGACATCACCTTATTATCTTTTGGGTGACACCTATGTCAATTCCAATCAAAAAATTACTTTCTGGTTGAATATAAGTAACTTTAAATACAATTTGCCAGGGGTATGAATAATTATGGGCAGCACTGTAGCTGTTTTTAGATAACATTGCATCCTTCT
Source organism: Hyperolius riggenbachi (assembly GCF_040937935.1). Lineage (NCBI taxonomy): Eukaryota > Metazoa > Chordata > Amphibia > Anura > Hyperoliidae > Hyperolius > Hyperolius riggenbachi. The sequence continues at coordinate 143,970,632 of NC_090654.1, forward strand.
GTCATATTTGCAGTTTAGAATCTATTCTCTGTCTTTTAAGCTATAAAACAAAGCAGAAATAATGACCCTTTGAACATTATCTAAAGCTGTCTCTCACTGTTTTTTTTAGCTGTTTAAGTGCTTCAGAAAACAAGACTTTTTGCTTCAGGTTTGCTTTAACTTCAGAGCTGTAGGAGTGGCAAAATTTTCCAAATTAAAGTTGATCGGAAAAAAATGGGGTTTTTCGTGGGAGCCGTTGTAAGGGCATGGAGGGTGGAATCGCATAACAAAGCACAATCAACCTGCATGGCTATAGGCCGAAGAAGAGTTCAAAGCATAATTGTACTCCTAAAACTGTGGAAGGAGTAGCGTATAGAAAATAGCTACATTTCCATTGGCTCCTCCCACTTTTGGGTGTCCCAAAATTCACATTTTTATTCAGTCACCAGCAATATGTGGTCAGAGCTTGGGGAGTTTAGCTTCAAAACTGTACACGTGGCAGTAATGCGAAAATTTTCCCTGTAAAAGTTCATGGTGAAAAAGGGGTCTTCGGTGGTCTGCTGAAGGGGCGCAGAGGGTAGGTATTAAAGCAGAAGCAACTTAGTCTGCTTTCAGGCAAAGAAGTATAAAAAGTTTGGTTCTTCTACCCCTAAAACTGTAGGAGGAGTAGCGTATAAGCAAAATTATAACAAATAAAGGTTTGAAATATCTTGATTTGCATGTAATGTCATTTCAAATATTAGTTTCACCTTTTAACCACTATGCTACTGCCTAACGCCAACTGGCGGCTGCAGAGTGGCTCCCTAGGACCGCCTAACACTGATTGGCATCAAGTCCTGGGGGCAGAGATTAGCAGGGGCTACGTGCGCGCGCGTGCGCGATTGTTCCCTGCCGTCTGCCGAGACACGGAGCTGAGCTCTGTGATAAGCCTGCCAGCCCACGATCATGGAAGAAAGAAACGGTGTTTACTTTGTACAGCACTGTGATCTAGCACATCGCTGTACTGGGGACAGCTCTGTCACTGAGCTGTCCGCTTGAGTGGCTCACAAACTTATCACTCTCATAGGCTGATTCCTATCAGAGGCAATCTTAGTGATTGGGTCTCGGGGGGAGGGAGGGAAGGGTACATAAAAATAATAGATGTTTTTATTAAAAGAAAAATGACAATAAAATTAATAAAAAAAAAATCACAGCAGCAATCATATCCCACCAACAAAAAGCTCTTTTGGTGGGCAGAAAAGGAAGCAAGATTCATTTGGCTACTAAGTTGTATGGACGATCACTAAAATGTTAAAGCTGCAGTGTGCTGAATTGTAAAAAATAGCCTGGTCACTAGGGGGGTGTAAGCCTATGGTCAGTGTTGGACTGGGAGGTGTGAAAACTGAAGAAATCCACCTGCTGGCCAAGCAGCAGAAACCCTGGCTTACCACTCCCAATAGATACCAGAAAGTTGATTTCCTCAGTTTTCCCACCTGCCAGTGCAACACTGTCTGTGGTCCTCAAGGAGTTACAGTAAGTTGAATTGATGACATAAATGAACTATCGTACGATATTATAATTTTTCAAACTTCACCTGAATAATGTCAATAAGGATAAGAATAAGCAGGGCTTCATTGGTCTGATTGGCTGTATGTGGCTCCACCAACTTTTCAAAATGCTAACCCCAGTCGCCCATTGACTGACTGTACCAAGTTTGGGGTCTCTGGCTTTTAAAGAAACCAGCCAGCAAGTTGATTTCCTCAGTTTTCCCACCTGTCAGTGCAACACTGTCTGTGGTCCTCAAGGAGTTAAGTTGAATTGATGACATAAATGAACTTTCGCACGATATTCTAATTTTTCAAACTTCACCTGAATAATGCCATAAGGATAAGAATAAGAAGGGCTTCATTGGTCTGATTAGCTGTATGTGGCTCCACCAACTTTTCAAAATGCTAACCCCAGTCACCCAGTGACTGACTGTAACAAGTTTGGGGTCTCTGGTTTTTAAAGACAACTATAACGAGAGGTACATGGAGGCTGCCATATGTATTTCCTTTTAAGCAATACCAGTTTCCTGGCTCGCCTGCTGATCCTCTGCCTCTAATGCTTTTGGTTATGGACCCTGAACAAGGATATGCAGATCAGGTGTTTCTGACATTATTGTCGGATCTGAAAAGAGCAGCCACATGCTTGTTTCTGGTGTTATTCAAAGGCAGCCAAATAGATCAGCAGCCACTAATGCAGTTAAATATTATTATTATTATTTGATTTATATAGTGCCAACATATTATGCAGCGCTGTACAATAAATAGGATTACAGACAATGATAACGGATGACAGAACAATACAGGTAATAGACAATGGGCTTGATTCACAAAGCCGTGCAAACTGTTTAGCACGGGTGTGCTAAACAGTTAGCACGTGAAGTGCCCTTGGCGTACTTTTGCGTGCGCAAAGTGCTGCGATTTGCGCGATCGCGGACTTTTGCGCACGCAATTTTTCACGATTTGCGCGCATCACGGCAAATTGCGCACGCAAAAGTCCGCGATCGCGCAAATCGCAGCACTTTGCGTGCGCAAAAGTACGCGAACGGCACTTCACGTGCTAACTGTTTAGCACACCCGTGCTAAACAGTTTGCACGGCTTTGTGAATCAAGCCCAATAGATACAACAATACAGGTAATAGCAATAAGATACACAACACAATGCAGTCAGTAGTACAATGCCAGATCATAAACCGGAGTGGTAGTGGTAAAAATTACCAGTTCCAAATTCTGGGTAAAGTGCACACAGTCAAGTATGATACACAAGGGGAGAGGGCCCTGCCAAAGGCTTACAATCTCGAGGGAGGGGTTGGTGACACGAAAGGAGGGGGTGCAACAAGAAGTTATTGGCAGAAAGGATTAGGGCAGTGTTGAGTTCATGTAGGCCTCCTTGAAGAAGTGAGTTTTGAGTGCTTTTTTGAAGGTGTTGAAGGTAAGAGCAAGCCTGATGTGCAGTGGGAGAGAGTTCCACAGGATGGGGGCAGCTCTACTGAAGTCCTGCAGTCGTGCATGGGAGTGCGAGATGCGTGGGGTGGTTAAGAGGAGGTTGTTGAAGGAGTGAAGTGGATGGCCAGGTGTATATCTACTGACCAGGTCAGAGATGTAGGTTGGGCAGGACTTGTGTATGGATTTGTTTGCCAAACATAGGATCTTGAAGCTTATTTTGAAGTGAATTGGAAGCCAATGAAGGGATTTGCGTAGGGGAGTCGTGGAGACAGAGCAGTGGGAGGAGTAGATGAGTCTGGCTGCTGCATTCATGATGGATTGTAGGGGGGCGATGTGGTTTTGAGGAAGGCCTGACAAGAGGGAGTTGCAGTAGTCCAGGCGGGAGATGATGAGGGCATGGACAAGGAGTTTGGCAGTGTCTGGGGTCAGGAAAGGCCGGATCTTGGAGATGTTGCGTAAGTGGAAATAGCAGGCCCTAGCTACGGTTTTGATGTGGGAGGTGAAGGAGAGGGCTGAGTCCAGGGTGACACCCGGGCAGCTGGCTTGAGTGGTTGGACGAATGATTGTGCTATTGACAGTGACGTAGAGGTCAGTGGGGGGTGAAGCAGCACGGGGCGGGAAGATTAGGAGTTCAGTCTTATCCAGGTTTAATTTTAGGAACCTGGCAGACATCCAGGATGAAATAGTCGAGAGGCCAGAGGATACCTTCTCCATGGTGGTGGTGGAGAAGTCAGTGGTATGGAGATAAATCTGGGTGTCATCTGCATATAGGTGATAGTTGAAACCCAGAAAGGAGATGAGTTTTCCGGTGGAGGCGGTGTAAATGGAGAACAGCAGGGGACCAAGAACAGAGCCTTGGGGGACCCCAACTGAGAGTGGGATGGAGGTTGAGGAGGAACCATTGAAGGAGGTCTTGAAGGAGTGATTTGAGAGGTAGGAGGAGAACCAGGGGCGTAGCAATAGGGGGTGCAGAGGTAGCGACCGCATCGGGGCCCTTGGGCCAGAGGGGCCCCGAAGGGCCCTCCCTCAACTACAGTATTAGCTCTCTATTGGTCCTGTGCTCATAATAATCACTTCTATAGATACTTTGAATAGTGGTAATCATTAACAAGCTGTTCCCCATCCCCTTCTTGCACCTCTGACACTGTAGTTGCTATTGGCAGGTTTTAGTGTGCCACATCAATTGTTATGTATAGAGTGCTTGGGGGGGCCCCATTGTAAAACTTGCATCGGGGCCCACAGCTCCTTAGCTACGCCACTGAGGAGAACCATGCTAGGGCAAGATCTTGGATACCCACAGATTGCAGGGACTGGAGAAGCAGGGAGTGATCAACAGTGTTGAATGCTGATGAGAGGTCTAGGAGGAGAAGGATAGTGTATTTTCCTTTGGCCTTGGCAAGCGTGGGGTCATTGACGACCTTGGTGAGTGAGCTGGCCGAAATTCTGATTGTAGGGGGTCAAACAGGGAGTTGGAGTTAAGGTAATGGGTCATGCATTGGTGGACTAGACGCTCCAGGAGTTTATGGATGGAAGTGAGGGGTCTAGTGAGGCTTTTTTAAGTAGGGGAAGTACAGTGGCCTGTTTGAAGTCAGAGGGGAAGGTGCCCGTGGAGAGGGAGAGGTTAAACAGAGAGGTGAGGACAGGAGCCAGAATAGGGAAGTGAGGACAGAGGCAGTTGGATGGCACAGAGTCTAGGGGGCTGGAGGTGTCAGGAGAAGTGGCTAGGAGACAGCTGACTTCATCCTCTGTGATAGGAGTAAAAGCAGTGAGTGGTGGGTGGGGTGGGGGATAGGTATTGGTGGAGTGGAGGCATGAGATTTCCCGTCGGATGCTGGCTATTTTGTTGGTAAAGTGGGTGGACAGATCAGTGGCTGAGAGGGCGGAGGTGGGGTTAAGGAGGGAGTTGAAGGTGGCGAAGAGGCGCAGAGGGTTGAAGGCTTGGAATCCGATCAGGGCAGCAAAGTATTTTTGTTTGCATCAGTTAATGCAGAGTAGAACAGCTGCAGGTTGGCCTTGTACTCAAGCAGTCGGAGTTGAGGCGGGATTTCCTCCATATGCGTTCACAGGCGCGTGTCTGTTTTTGGAGGTTGCGAGTGTGTGCATTGTGCCAGGGCTGGGGGTTGATGGGATGGCTGGGGTGGAATGTGGGGGGTGCAGCAATGTCTAGGGCTGCTGAAAGGGCCTGGTTGTATTGGGCCACAGCTTGGTTTGGGCAAGTAAAGTTTTGGAGGGTGGATGTGAGGGAGTGGAGGGGGTTGGCTAGTGCAGTTGGGTCTAGGTTACGCAGATCTCTCTGCCAATGACCTAAGGGTGGTGGAGGGTGGGGGGAGCATGATGGGGAGATCGAGAAAGTGAGGTGATGGTCGGAGAGGGGGAAGGGTGTGATGTCCAGGTTGGGGAGGGTGGCGGATTTTGAGAGAATCAGGTCGAGAGTGTGGCCAGCGCGGTGGGTGGGGGAATTGGTGTGTTGGGAGAAGCCAAGGAAAGTAGTGAGGGAGAGCAGTTGAGAGGCTTCAGGAGAGTAAAGACTGTCTATGGGGATGTTGAGGTCCCCAAGTAAGATGGTGGGGAGGTCAGAGGAGAGGATGTGTGGGAGCCAAGAGGCCAGGTTGTCCAGGAATTGTTTAGTGGAGGTGGATGGGGGCGGCAAAGGACTGCGATGACTGCCGGATGGGGATGGTAGAGGCGGATAACATATGTCTCAAAGGAGGTAAATATATCAGCAGGGCTGACAGGCAACTGGTATTTTTAAAAAGGATATAAATATGGCAGCCTCCATATCACTCTCATTATAGTTGTCCTTTAAAACTGCTAGAATTACCACTTTTTACATTTTCTCATTGAAGTCGATAGGGAAAATCTAATTGGTTATTTGTGGCTCCTCTCATTTTTTTTAGTCCCCAAAATGTGACAGATTGTTTCAGGTTGACCCTATGACTTAGTGACCCAAGTTTGGTGAGTTTAAATTCAAAGTTGTACAAGTGGCCAAAGTTTTTAAACTTGCCAATGAAAGGATTAAAAATATAGGGAAAAAATGGAGTCTGTGGGGGGCTGCCGCAGGGCCATGGAGGCTGGGATCGCTTAACAAAGCAATAGCATTCTACACAGCTATGGTCTGACGAAGTGTGCAAAATTTCACAATTGTACTCATGTGAAAGTAGTAGCATATAAAAAATAGCTAAATTTTCATTGGCTTTGCCCTCTTTTGGGTCCCGAGTTTGGGGAGTGTAGCTTCAAAACTGTAAAAGCGTCAAGCGGCAGTGATTCGAAAAGGGGTCTTCAGCAGTCCACCGCAGGGGTGCGGAGAGTGGGATCGCTTATTAAAGCACAAGCAACTTATTTTGCTATAGATTGAAGAAGAATGGAAAGTTTTGTGCTTGTATCACTAAATGTTAGAGGAGTAGCATATGGAAAATGGGGGGCTGAGAAGAATAATAACCCGGCAGAATAATAATATCAGCTGAAATTATTGAAGAACATTATATGAAGCCAACCTAATTATATGGGTCTCTTTTTCTTCAGAGCTCACAAACAGTTTAAATTTTACTTAAAAGGAGACAGGACCAGAGCTGTTATAGTCATGGGCGGCGCCAGGGGGTGCTTTGGGGTGCTGAAGCACCACCTAAAATTCTCCAAGCACCCCCAGCTGCTCGCCGCCTCGCTCTCTCTCCCTTCTGTATTGCTACAAGAAAATGGCCGACGATGTCCACAAATGCGGACATCGGTGGACATTTTCTTGTAGCACTACAGAGGGAGAGGAGGCGGGGAGATGCCTGACGTAGGAGAGGAGATGGTGGGTGGGGACAGGCACAGAGGTAGCAGCCACCAGCTCACAAGGATGCACGAGCGGCGGGCGTGGGAGGAGCTGGGGGAGTGGGCTGGGGCAGCATACTACCTACGCTGGGGCAGCATACTACCTACTCTGGGGCAGCATACTACCTACGCTGGGGCAGCATACTACCTACACTGGGGCAGCATACTACCTACCCTGGGGCAGCCATACTACCCACACACTGGGGCAGCATTCTACCTATGCTGGGGCAGTATACTACCTACCCTGGGGCAGCATACTACCTACGTTGAGTCAGCATACTACCTAACCTACCCTGGGGCAGCATACTACCTATGCTGGGGCAGCTATACTACCTATGCTGGGGCAGCTGTGCTACCTACCCTGGAACTACATACACTGGGACAGCTGTACTACCTACACTGGGGCAGCTGTACTACCTACGCTGGGGCAGCTGTACTACCTATGCTGGGGCAGCTGTACTACCTACACTGGGGCAGCTATACTACCTACACTTGGACTACCTACACTAGGGCAGCTGTACTACCTACACTGGGACTACCTACACTGGGGCAGCTGTACTACCTACACTGGGACTACCTACACTGGGGCAGCTGTACTAACTACACTGGGGCAGCTGTACCACCTAAGCTGGGACAGCTGTACTACCTACACTGGGGCAGCTATACTACCTACGCTGGGGCAGCTATACTACCTACGCTGGGGCAGCTGTACTACCTACACTGGGGCAACCTACACTGGGGCAGCTGTACTACCAATGCTGGGGCAGTTGTACTACCTATGCTGGGGCAGCTGTACTACTACCTACACTAGGACTACCTACACTGGGGTAGCTGGACTACCTACACTGGGACTACCTACGCTGGGGCAACTGTACTACCCATGCTGAGGCAGCTATATTACCTACACTGGGGCAGCTATACTATTTATACTGGGGAACTATACTACCTATACTGGGGCAACTTTATTACCTATACACGCTTACTTTCCAGTGAATAGACACGCCCCTTTTGACCACACCCCTGGTTTGACCACGACCCCTGAATTTTTCGGCCAAAGCTACCCCTAGAGAAGATCTAGCACCTGCATAGCACCCCCTAAAAAATTTCCTGGAGCCACCACTGGTTATAGTCATCTGAATAATTAATTAAATGATAATAATTCCAGCTTGCATGCAAATGCAGCCTGGAATTGGGCTACTCAGACATGAATTTTATTGGCCCAACCCCAGTTCCAAGCTGCATACAATTTAAATGAAAGCTAACATTATTAGCATCTCATTGACCATCTCTAGTCATCTGTACAATAACTGCTAGAAGGCACTGTGGCCAGAGATGTACACAATGGCCCTAAGCTATAGCCAACTTTGTTACTTTTTCTGTTTATTTTTACAGGTTGAGAAATGAAGGACTACAGGTAGCAAAATGCTTCTAACAATGACTGGAGAGCTTCTGAGTACTACAATGTCATCTTCCAGCTCTGCGCATCCCGTCAGCTCTCTTACCCTGGAGCAGAAGGCGGCTTTCGTGTTGGTGTTCCTGCTCTTCATCTTCTTGGGCCTTCTGATTATTCGATGTTTTAGGATCCTTCTTGATCCTTACCGGAGCATGCCCTCTTCAACATGGACAGACTACATGGAAAAAGACACCTTCGATTACCGCTGGGCCTGACTTTGGGACCTTTTTATCCCCATTGTGGGATGCAGATATTGTAACTCAAAATTCACTGGTGGCCTTCAGGAGGATTCAACTGGGGAACAAGTTAGGGGGAGGGTTGGTATTTTGTATCCTTGAAGCCTACTTGTGCGTGATGTTTACAGCTTTGTATCTGATGCTATTCTCCAATCAAGGTAACATAAATATAACATTAGTTTTACCAATACAAATATTAAAATAGAAAGGCAAAGCCTCACAATCGCACACTTGTACAAGCCTAACCCAGGGCTTTGTGGGCTGAGCCTTTTTCTGTAACGAATTATCTTGTGTATGTGGGTCTTGTAGATGTGCATTGAAAGACCAAACACTGGGAAGCAGTTTGATTCTTCAATACAAAAAATCTGTTCTGTTCTGTGCTTCACGTTAGAATTATATAGTACTTTATAGAATCCAAAAAATACCTCAGTCTTAATTAAAAAAAAAAAAATAAAAAAAAAAAAATAGTGTTAAAGTAAGGAACACTATAAAGTTTTGACAAAAAGTTCAGAAAACAGATAAATGGCCAAAAAGTTGCCTTGATTAAAAACAGTTATGTACTTTACAAAGGTTGAAAAAGATTTTATCAGAACACCATAGGATATAAGATTTCCTATTGAAATCAATTAACCAAAAGATCCACAATTGCTAGTTTTGACATTTTTTTATGTTTCTGAAGCGTTGAGCTCTGTTAACATTGAATATTCTTGTATACTGTTGGTAGTTTTGAGCACATAAGTGAAGTGTATTGCCTAACCAAAAATACTTCATGTTAATACCATTAGAACAATGTAAAAAGGGCCCAGGTGGCATTTTTAAATCATGGCTGGTATATTCCAAAGGAGACACCTTTGTAGGTTCTGCAACTGAACAAACAAATGTGTCTTTTATAAAAAGCACAGGTTGTAGATAAAAACTTGTCTCATTTTAAAAAGCTGGATTTTATCCATAGATGTTTTTAAGTTTTTATGTAGCAAGGAAGAGCACATATCTACAGATGTTGTACTGTCTGTGGTAAATGTTATCTAGAAGGCTGAAGAGGACCAGTTCATCACTGCCAGCACTGATGGAGGTGCGTCTTGAAAACAAAGAAAGGACAAAATCTCTAGTCACCATGGAAACTGTACAGCAAAGTTTTGAAAATTATTTTGCTAAAGTCTGTGAGCGAGACTTGGGAGTGAGTGGTATAGGCACAGTATGTGTCACCACAGTTATGGATTATTTTAGGAAGTAGAGTATCAATGTTAGTTTTGTTTGTGTGTACAGAACTCATGGAGAAGCTTGTAATCAGTTTGATGAAGCAAATCAGAACCTTACAATTATATTTTAAATAATAATCACAAATGATCATTTGTGTAACAATTTGCAATAATTTATTTCTGTGTCAATCACTGAAACAATACAGGACTGCCCCCTCTAATAAATTTATAAAACAGACCCCTTTCCAATCACAAGACACAGATACAGTATGGGAAATTAAGCTCCATATATCAACCAATGTGATTGTATGACAACTGCAATCGGACTGTCACCCAGTTCACCGAGTCTCTTTACCAAGGCCTTGGGTTTAACGTTTCTTTAAGAACATAGGAAGGAATTGCTTATGCTTTTCCGCAGTTCAATTTTTGCAAATCTTTATATGGTGTGCAAAAGTATTTCCATGTGATTTTACAACAGATCGATTGTACAGTTAGTAGTGTGGGGCATATTCATCGTGAGCCCATATCATGAGCAGCATCACATGTGGTATGGTTATATGCACAAACGCTATGCTGCAAGATATGTGTGTCAAAGTCTTTTCAAGTAACTCACCTTCGTGTCCCGGATGCAATAAGGGAAGTACAGGCTGTGTCACTAACCCTACCTAAATTCCATCCATGGGTCTGCTCTGTTCATAAAGAAATGTTGCAAAATTAGGCAAAAGATAATGCTTGTACAACATCTATCTAGATAGAAGTGAAGCGGGTTGGTGCTGTAGGTTTGATACAGCCAACCAGAGTGAAGGAGGTGTGGCAAGGGTTGGGGGCCAATGGCAATCCACGGCAATGGAACAGTGAGAGACGGAGCAGCGGACGTAAGCATGTGGCGGCCAGAGGGCTGCGTCTAGAGGCCAATAGAGTTGGTGAATGCAAGTTAAATATCCTGGTATGACGTCCAATCCCGCTGCTCCTGATGAGTCACGAGGGAGTGACTAAACTAGTTGGGCGGGGATTGGACGTACCAGAAAGTTCCTGACGGCGGAACACGTGGATCGTGACAGTACACGGCATAGCCCGGCTTGGCTAATGGGGGAGAGCCCATGGATAAAAGTCTATACATAGTTACATAGTGATTTTGGTTGAAAAAAGACATACGTCCATTGAGTTCAACCAGAGAACAAAGTACAACACCAGCCTACTCCCTCACATATCCCTGTTGATCCAGAGGAAGGCGAAAAAAACCTTACAAGGCTTGGTCCAATTAGCCCCAAAAGGTAAAAAAATTCCTTCCCGACTCCAGATGGCAATCAAATAACATCCCTGGATCAACATCATTGGGCATTACCTAGTAATTGTAGCCATGGATGTCTTTCAATGCAAGGAAAGCATCTAAGCCCCCTTTAAATGCAGGTATAGAGTTTGCCATAACGACTTCCTGTGGCAATGCATTCCACATCTTAATCACTCTTACTGTAAAGAACCCTTTCCTAAATAAATGGCTAAAACGTTTTTTCCTCCATGCGCAGATCATGTCCTTTAGTCCTCTGAGAAGGCCTAGGGACAAAAAGCTCATCCGCCAAGCTATTATATTGCCCTCTGATGTATTTATACATGTTAATTAGATCCCCTCTAAGGCGTCTTTTCTCTAGACTAAATAAACCCAGTTTATCTAACCTTTCTTTGTAAGTGAGACCATCCATCCCACGTATCAATTTTGTTGCTAGTCTCTGCACTTGCTCTAGAACTGCAATATCTTTTTTGTAATGTGGTGTCCAGAACTGAATTCCATATTCCAGATGTGGCCTTACTAGAGAGTTAAACAGGGGCAATATTATGCTAGCATCTCGAGTTTTTATTTCCCTTTTAATGCATCCCAAAATTTTGTTAGCTTTAGCTGCAGCGGCTTGGCATTGAGTACGATTATTTAACTTGTTGTCGATGAGTACTCCTAAGTCCTTCTCCAAGTTTGATGTCCCTAACTGTATCCCATTTATTTTGTATGGTGCTAGACCATTGGTACGACCAAAGTGCATGACTTTACATTTTTCAATGTGCCCATATAGCTATTCTATCCAGATCCTGTTGCAATATGACACTATCTTCCTGACAGTTGATGATTCTGCCCAATTTTGTATCATCTGCAAAAATAGCAACATTGCTCACTACTGCATCTACTAGGTCATTAATAAATAAATTGAACAGCACTGGACCCAGTACAGACCCCTGTGGGACCCCACTGCTAACAGTCTCCCATTTTGAGTATGATCCATTGACCACAACTCTTTGTTTTCTGTCCATTAGCCAGTTCCCTATCCATGCACACAGACTCTTCCCCAGTCCTTGCATCCTCAACTTTTGCACCAGCCTTTTGTGTGGAACAGTGTCGAAGGCCTTTGCAAAGTCCAAGTATATCACATCTACAGCATTCCCAATATCCGCATTAACGTTCTCACTACCTCATAAAAGCTGAGCATGTTAGTCAAACAGGACCTGTCTTTAGTAAACCCATGTTGGTGCTGAGAAATAAGATTATTTTCTACTATGAAGTCATGTATAGTATCTCTTAGTAACCACTCAAATAGTTTGCATACAACTGATGTTAAAGGGATACTGTAGGGGGGATGGGGGAAAATTAGTTGAAGTTACCCGGGGCTTTTAATTGTCCCCCGCAGGCATCCTGTGCCCGTGCAGCCACTCACCGATGCTCTGGCCCCGCCTCCGGTTCACTTCTAGAATTTCAGACTTTAAAGTCTGAAAACCAGTGCGCCTGCATTGCCGTGTCCTCGCTTCCCCTGATGTCACCAGGAGCACACGGCACAGGTACAGACCTTACTGGGCTTGTGCTATACACTCCTGGTGACGTCAGTGGGAGCGAGGACACGGCAACGCAGGCGCAGTGGTTTTCAGACTTTAAAGTCTGAAATTCCAGAAGTGAACCAGAGATGGAGCCGGAGCATTGGGGTACCATTAGAAGCCCTGGGTAACGTCAACTCATTTTCCCCTGACCCCCCTACAGTGTCCCTTTAAGCTTACAGGTCTATAATTTCCTGGATCTGATTTTTTGCCCATCTTAAATAATGGGAAAATGTGGGATGTACACCAATCCACTGGGACTCTGCCAGTTGAAAGAGAGTCACAAAAGATAAGATAAAGGGGTTTCTCTATAACTGAACTTAATTCCCTTAGGACCCGAGGATGCATGCCATCCGGGCAAGGTGTCTTGTCTATTTTTAATTTATTTAGTCTTGCCTTCACTTCTTCCTGCGTTAAGTATTTAATATTACAGTTAGAAGATTGAGACTCTTCTGCCTCTGTAATTTGCAACACTGCTGTTTCCTTTGTGAAGACAGAAGCAAAGAAAGCATTTAATAACTCTGCCTTACCTTGGTCATCCACCGTTGATTTCCCACCCTCATCCTCTAGGAGTCCTATACAGTCAACCTTTCTTTTTTTAGAGTTGATGTACTTGTAAAACTTTTTTGGGTTAGATTTGATATCCCTAGCGATTTGATTTTCAGTTTTGATCTTTACCAGCCTAAATATTTTTTTATTTTTATTGCACTCCTTATAATTGCTTAGTGCAGCCTCGGTCCCCTCCTGTTTTAGAACCTTATAGGCATTCTTTTTCCTCTTCATTTTATCTCTAACCTTTCTATTCATCCATAGAGGCCTTTTTTTATTCCTAGACATTTTGTTTCCATATGGGATATACATACTACAATATTGATTGACAATAAGTTTAAAAGCTTGCCGTTTCCCTTCAGTGTCCTCCCCTTGTAGTACATTATCTCAGTTCACCAAACTTAGTGCCTGCCTGAGTTGATTGAACTTTGCTTTTCTAAAATTCATAGTTTTAGTGGTCCCGCTTAGTGATGGGCGAACACCTGGATGTTCGGGTTCGGGAAAGTTCGCCGAACATGGCCGAGATGTTCGGCATGTTCGGGCCGAACCCCGAACTTCCCGAACATACCTATTTTGGGGGCCCTATGGGGTCGCAGGCATAAGGGGGGAGCATGCCCCGATCGCGGGGGGGGTCGGAAATTCCCCCCACCCCCTCCGCTAGCGCTCCCCCCTCTGCCCGCTTCCCCATTCAAAAGTTTCAAGAAGTACCTGTATAGCGGATGGCCTGGCAGTGGCACTGTGGAGTGAGGAGGAGGAGGAGTCCGGAGAGTGACAAGTTGAGGGAGGCCGGGCAGCGGGCGTGAGGTCAGAGAAAGGGCGGAACTCGCCCTTTCTCTGACCTCACGCCCGCTGCCCGGCCTCCCTCAACTCGTCACTCTCCGGACTCCTCCTCACTCCACAGTGCCACTGCCAGGCCATCCGCTATACAGGTACTTCTTGAAACTTTTGAATGGGGAAGCGGGCAGAGGGGGGAGCGCTAGCGGAGGGGGTGGGGGGAATTTCCGACCCCCCCCGCGATCGGGGCATGCTCCCCCCTTATGCCTGCGACCCCATAGGGGGGCCGTATTGCGGCCTGTTCGGCCGAACAGGGCCCTGTTCGCCCGAACAGGGGCCCTGTTCGGCCCTGTTCGGGGGCATACAGAAGTTCGGGGCGAACCCGAACTTAAAAGGCCGAACACCATGAGGTGTTCGGCCGAACTCGAACATCACCCGAACAGGGTGATGTTCTGCAGAACCCGAACAGTGGCGAACACTGTTCGCCCAACACTAGTCCCGCTGCCCCGTGGCCTATCAGTCACCAGATCAAACGTTATCATGTTGTGATCACTATTTCCCAAATGTTCTTGAACCTGCACATTTGATACATTATCCGGTCTATTAGAAATGATCAGATCCAGTAACGCATTCCCCCTAGTTGGTTCCGTTACCATTTGAGTCAAGTAATTGTCCTGTAGTGCTGCCAGAAATCTGCTGCTTTTACCAGAATGGGTAGCCTTAATACTCCAGTCAATGTCTGGAAAGTTGAAGTCGCCCATAACTATGACCTCATTTTTACTTGCAGCTTTTTCAATCTGCTGTAGTAATTGCAGTTCTGCAGCTTCATTAATAAGAGGTGGCCTGTAGTATGCCCCAATAAGCAATTGGCAACTTTTATTTCCACCATGAATATTTACCCAAACGGACTCCACATCTTCGCAATCTTCCTCCATCTCATCGTTGAGGACAGCTGTAAAAGAATTCTTAACAAAGAGACAAACCCCTCCACCTTTTTTCCCTGTTCTATCCTTCCTAAACACATTGTATCCCTCTAAATTAGCTATCCAGTCATGGCTTTCATCCATCTATGTTTCGGTTATTCCCACAATGTCATGGCCTTTGTCTATGCTTGTTGAATCTGGTGACATGTGAGTGTAAAATTTTAATAAAGTCTAAGTGTTTTTAAACTGATTTACGCTCTGGGAGGCTTTTTATTTGAGGTACATGGGCAAGTGGAATATGTACAGTGGCAGTGAAACCAGGACCTGAAGTGCTGGGGCATCCTGGAATAGAGCGCTATCTGACCAATCTCACAGTGGTCACATTGCATTCGGTGAGTGTGTTTCCTGTTGGGTGTTTGGTGGTGGAACACTGAGGCGAAACGGCATCAGAGTATCTGCAATCTTGGATTGTATTTGTGCAATAATGGACTATAGAGTGAACTGTGTGTAGGGATGTGCGCTGGACTGTAGATATATGTTCATGTAAAGTATTTGCTATACTAAGTTGAGAGCGCACCCCATCTATGTTTGTATAAGAAACCAGAGCGCTTTGAACTACCATTGATAAAAGATAATGCTTACCAACCATAGCAGCAAATGAATCTATGCTGCATGTGGGGACTGGGGAGTCTCCTCTCCACTCCAATCTCCGCAGCAGCTTGCTCCATGTAACATAAACGCCAGCCAAACCAGCAGCATGGACAAGAGCCTGTTGTAATCGAGGATTAATGCATTCAACTGTTTACCAGTTTTCATCAGGGTCTTCAAGGTGTTGTCTGCTGCCACCTGGTGGCTTTTATACTTATGCAGTATCAAGGTCATTCATTTGTCTATTAGGACCTCTGGCCAAAAAAAAAGGTTTGAATGGCAATACATATATGTAGTCTATGCACTGTGTACAGTTTACATATAAAGTTTACATCTTGTACATCGTAGTGGATAGAATTGTCTCACATCTATATCTGTAGTAGCACTTCTTTTTTCTAAAGTACATCCACAGCATGGTGTGCTTTCCTCCAGCCTGGTTCCCTCCCTCCCCTGCTCTCTGCCTGTCTGGATCAAATTACTTATCTTTTCACAGTGTGTAGAGAAAGGAGAGACAGGAGAACTGCTACAGCCTGTCTTACACTGTCTGTTTGCCTGCCTGCCTGGATTAGATCACATGGACATGGGGTGGAGTAGTGACATCAATCCCCCTGCATCCTTTGCACCTATGGGTTGGAAAGAAAAAAAAATCACCCTGGCTCAATTTCACAAGGGGGTGGGGATTTCAAGACCATATGTGGAATATGGACTCTAGGGGTGAGAAAATCACACTTTAATATGCGTGATTTTATATATTTTGGCAACTTAGGTCTAAAGCAAACTGTAATTTATAATTTAGGTACTCTTTAACGTGTTCCTATTGCCCAACTGCATAGCATTGCAATTAAAACTAATTCAGCAACATTACTTATATTTTCCCAGTTTTAATCACTTCCCGACCACCGTATTGACAATTGGCGGCCGGGAAGTGGACCCCGCAAGTACCGCCGTATTGACAAATGGCGGCGGTCCTTGTAGGGGCATGGGCAGAGTGATCGCGTCATCCGTGACGCGATCCTCCGCAGGCGCCTGTCTCCGATCACCCGCCGCAACATCCTGCCGGCCATACGGAAGCGCCGGCGGGATGTTAACCCGACGATCGCCGCATACAAAGTGTATAATACACTTTGTAATGTTTACAAAGTGTATTATACAGGCTGCCTCCTGCCCTGGTGGTCCCAGTGTCCGAGGGACCACCAGGGCAGGCTGCAGCCACCCTATGTCGCACCCAAGCACACTGATTTCTCCCCCCCTTGCCCCAGATCGCCCACAGCACCCCTCAGACCCCCCCTGCCCACCCCCCAGACCCCTGTTTGCACCCAATCACCCCCCTAATCACCCATCAATCACTCCCTGTCACTATCTGTCGACACTATTTCAGTTTCAGTTCACAAGTTAGCGGAAATTGATTTTTATTGTTTTTTTTCACAAAGTGTCATTTTCCGCTAACTTGTGACAAAAAATAAAATCTTCTATGAACTCACCGTACTACTAACGGAATACCTTGGGGTGTCTTCTTTCTAAAATGGGGTTATTTGTGGGGTTCCTATACTGTCCTGGCATTTTAGGGGCCCTAAACCGTGAGGAGTAGTCTTGAAACGAAATTTCTCAAAATGACCTGTGAAATCCTAAAGGTACTCATTGGACTTTGGGCCCCTTAGCGCAGTTAGGGTGCAAAAAAGTGCCACACATGTGGTATCGCCGTACTCAGGAGAAGTAGTATAATGTGTTTTGGGGTGTATATTTACACATACACATGTTGAGTGGGAGAAAGATCTCTGTAAATGGACAATTGTGTGTAAAAAAAATTAAAAACTTGTCATTTACAGAGATATTTCTACCACCCAGCATCGGTATGTGTAAAAATACACCCCAAAACACATTATACTACTTCTCCTGAGTATGGCAATACCACATGTGTAGCACTTTTTTGCAGCCTAACTGCGCTAAGGGGCCCAAAGTCCAATGAGCACCTTTAGGCTTTACAGGGGTGCTTACAAATTAGCACCCCCCAAAATGCGAGGACAGTAAACACACCCCACAAATGACCCCATTTTGGAAAGTAGACACTTCAAGGTATTCAGAGAGGGGCATGGTGAGTCCGTGGCAGATTTCATTTTTTTTTGTCGCAAGTTAGAAGAAATGGAAACTTTTTTTTTTTTTGTCACAAAGTGTCATTTTCCGCTTACTTGTGACAAAAATTAATATCTTCTATGAACTCACTATGCCTCTCAGTGAATACTTTGGGATGTTTTCTTTCCAAAATGGGGTCATTTGGGGGGTATTTATACTATCCTGGAATTCTAGCCCCTCATGAAACATGTCAGGTGGTCAGAAAAGTCATAGATGCTTGAAAATGGGAAAATTCACTTTTTGCACCATAGTTTGTAAACGCTATAACTTTTACCCAAACCAATAAATATACACTAAATGGGTTTTTTTTTATCAAAAACATGTTTGTCCACATTTTTCGTGCTGCATGTATACAGAAATGTTACTTTATTTGAAAAATGTCAGCACAGAAAGTTAAAAAAAATCATTTTTTTGCCAAAATTCAGGTCTTTTTTGATGAATACAATAAAAAGTAAAAATCGCAGGAGCAATCAAATAGCACCAAAAGAAAGCTTTATTAGTGACAAGAAAAGGAGCCAAAATTCATTTAGGTGGGAGGTTGTATGAGCGAGCAATAAACCGTGAAAGCTGCAGTGGTCTGAATGGAAAAAAAGTGGCCGGTCCTTAAAGGGAAGGTTCAGGGTGGCTGTTAAAAAAATAAAAATGCCCATCCACTTACCTGGGGCTTCCTCCAGCCCGTGGCAGCCAGGACGTGCCCTCGGCGCCGCTCCGCAGGCTCCCGGTGGCCGACCCGACCTGGCCAGGCCGGCTGCCAGGTCGGGCTCTTCTGCGTTTCAAAATGCGCCTCACGGGGGCGCGCTGACGTCATCGGACGTCCTCCGGGCTGTATTGCGCAGGCGCAGAACTACTGCGCCTGCGCAGTACAGCCCGGAGGACGTCCGATGACGTCAGCGTGCCCCCGTGAGGCGCATTTTGAAACGCAGAAGAGCCCGACCTGGCAGCCGGCCTGGCCAGGTCGGGTCGGCCACCGGAGGGGATCGGGAGCCTGCGGAGCGGCGCCGAGGGCACGTCCTGGCTGCCACGGGATGGAGGAAGCCCCAGGTAAGTGGATGGGCATTTTTATTTTTTTAACAGCCACCCTGAACCTTCCCTTTAAGGGGGGTAAAGCCCACGGTCCTCAAGTGGTTAATCTGGGGTCTATATAGATCAAGCCAACCTGATGTATACAATGCATAATACTCTCCATTTGACAGTGGCAACATATTCCGTAGTGCTGTACAAAGTAAGAATCAAACATGGGGTAAAAAATAATACAGACAATGGTATACTCCAATATACAAAATACAGAGTTGGTACAAAATACAGAATCGGCACAAAGTACAGAATTGGTAATAACAGTGGCAAAATTAATATGAGTAAATGTGTAACAAAATCCAAGACACAAAATGGTGAGAGAGACCTACCCTTGTGTGCTTACAATCTAAATTTAGACTTGCATGCATTTTTTTAATCAGATTAATTAATGGATTCCACTACTTCATAAGAGCACAAATCTATCCTCTGACCAAATTGACCACATGCTTCTCCATGAGTTCTAGCACACATGAGCAACACTAATTATTATCGATACTCGCATCCAAAAATATCTGCTCAACTGCTCATGTGTTTCAGACATTTCTGTGTGCAAAACTTGAGTAATAAAAGTGGAGTTTTTGCAGTGTGATATGTTTTGTGATCCTTGAAAATAATTAAATAAAGCTAGAGAGAAAATAAAGCGGTAAAGACAATGCAAGGTACAATACTGCCCTAAATACTTGCCTAAGTTGTGGTAGAATTTGCACACTGCACTGCACACTCCAACTACAAATGACTCACCAACTGTAATGGAAGTTACAAAAACAAAATTAAAGGGACTGGGGCTGAAAACGTACAGATCACCAACGGCCAATGGAACATCCCAAAATATAGGAGGTGGGTTAAGTCCCTTTGTCGTCATCAAGGCCAGTCTCCTTAGAGGTGTCCCATCCCTAACGGTGGATGCATCCGCATCCTACACATACACGGCACATATGCACAATTGGACACATGTGTAACGATCGGTGTCAGCACACAGAGAGAATCTGATTATTGGTGATCTGCAGAATCACCAAGAATACAGATGTATACCTGATTATTGATGATCTGCAGAATCACCAATAATACAGATATGACTAACCTCTGGACACCTATATAGTGTGAGTGTTTGGTGCAACAGTAATGACTTTAAGTAGGACCACCCGAGGAGCAGGCGGCCCTTGGCAGTATGAGGAATACCTCCCTCTGGGAAGTATGAAGACCTTCCAGCAGCCTGAGACTTCCAAGGGGATGGAGCCCCAGGCGGAATAGCAGGAAGGCCTTGTGGCTAACTGACCCCTGGAAGGTGGGCGTCACAGGTAGCACTGAAGGCTAATCTCTCTAGAGAGAGTGATAGCTCGCGAGGTCGGGCAGGCTAGATCGGCAACACACGGGCAGATAAAGTACAGAGACAGTAGACTGATTCAGTAACCGGGGACAGGCAGAGTTTGGCAACAGGAAGGCAGATATGCTGAGGTACCGAATCAGAAAGCAAGAGCGAGGTCAACAGAG
Source organism: Hyperolius riggenbachi (assembly GCF_040937935.1). Taxonomy (NCBI): domain Eukaryota; kingdom Metazoa; phylum Chordata; class Amphibia; order Anura; family Hyperoliidae; genus Hyperolius; species Hyperolius riggenbachi. Next base: position 143,990,723 of record NC_090654.1, read on the forward strand.
CAAATGTTCATAACAGGTAACAAATAGATTCCTAGTCTGGGGTGTGAGGTCCATGGTCTCAACACCCAGGAACTAGTCTAAGGTATAACACAGTATTGACACAGAGTTCCTAAGCTGGGGTGTGAGGTCCGTGGTCTCAACACCCTGGAACTGATCTAAAGTATAACACAGTAATGACACAGTAATCCTAAACTGGGGTGTGAGGTCCGTGGTCTCAACACCCTGGGACTAGTCTAAAGTATAACATAGCAAATAACAGTAGTAATCTGGCTCAGTGTGAATCCCCAGGTCCTCCTGATTCTAACAAACTGTGGGATCTGACTATGGTCTGAGTGCTTTCACGTAAGTGTTCGCAATGGCAGACAACTTGAGATTGACCAGCAATAACTATATATAGAGCGGCACTCCCTGGCGCCACCCAGCGCTGATCAACCAATAGCCGTCCGCTCTGAGATCAGCTGACCAACCTGGTCACCTGATCCCTCTCCGTTTGTCATAAAGGTTCCGCCTCTCAGCGCGCGATCGTATTCCTCAATCTGTGTGCACTAGAAGGCCCAGCCACCTCAGACGCATGCCGTCACGTGTAAACCGCTGAGCTGGATGCGGAACCAGCCGCCTCGCTGCCAGTCCGTGCGGCGGCTTTTCCGCAATCTATTACAGTACCCGCCCCCCCCCCCCCCGAGGAGTGGACTCCGGACACTTCCCACCAGGCTTCCCAGGATGTGAGGCATGAAACTTCTTCCTTAATTCCTCTGCATGCATGCGACAATCTGGCACCCAAGTTCTCTCCTCTACACCATATCCCTTCCAGTGAACCAGATACTGCACGGAGTTCTGCACTAGCCGGGAGTACAGAATCTTTTCTATCTCATACTCAGGTTGGTTATCAATCAACACGGGGGGGGGGGGGGGGGGGTTGCGGAATCCACGTGTACTGCCGGCTTAAGCAAAGACACATGGAATGATCTTACACCTCGCATGCTGGTAGGGAGATCAATAGCATAAGTGACATTATTAATTTTTTTGGTCACTGGAAAAGGACCTATGAATCTAGGGCCCAGTTTGGGTGACAGTTGTTTCAGAGCCAAATGTCGTGTGGACACCCAGACCAAATCCCCTGGAGAGAATTCCCACTCTATGGAACGTCTCTTGTCAGCCTGTTTCTTCTGATTCTGAAAAGCCTTCCCCAAATTTCTCTTAACCATTCCCCAAATTTGTTTAAAGGCCCTCTGCCAATCCTCCAAAGCTGGAAATGGAGTAGACGCTACTGGCAATGGGGCAAACTTGGGTGACCTTCCCGACACCACCTGAAATGGGGACAATCCTGAAGAGGAACTTTTCAGATTGTTGTGTGCAAATTCTACGGCAAAAACTTTACCCAGTCGGTTTGTGCATCTGCAACATAACATCTAAGAAACTGTTCCAGGGACTGGTTGACTCTTTCGGTCTGGCCATTGGTCTGTGGGTGGTAGCTTGATGAAAAAGAAAGATCCATGTCCAACTGATGGCAAAATGCCCTCCAAAACTTAGATACGAATTGGACCCCCCGATCTGACACTACATTTTCCGGAATGCCATGCAGCCGGAAAATGTGCTGGATGAAGAGATCAGCCAATTCCTGGGCCGAGGGGAGTCCTTTCAGGGGGACAAAATGAGCCATCTTACTGAATCTATCTACTACCACCCAAATGACCGTCATGTTCCAGTCAAAATAGCAGCGCCAGCAGGGTCCACTTATAGCCTTCACAGAACCTTTAAAGATAAGCAGAGACAAAGAGGGGAGCCCTCATAGCAAGTAACGCCTTATCACAACAGAAAGATCCATGTCCAACTGATGGCAAAATGCCCTCCAAAACTTAGATACGAATTGGACCCCCCGATCTGACACTACATTTTCCGGAATGCCATGCAGCCGGAAAATGTGCTGGATGAAGAGATCAGCCAATTCCTGGGCCGAGGGGAGTCCTTTCAGGGGGACAAAATGAGCCATCTTACTGAATCTATCTACTACCACCCAAATGACTGTCATGTTCTAGTCAAAATAGCAGCGCCAGCAGGGTCCACTTATAGCCTTCACAGAACCTTTAAAGATAAGCAGAGACAAAGAGGGGAGCCCTCATAGCAAGTAACGCCTTATCACAACACCCTTGTGCTCAAAAGGTTAACTGAAGTTATCAAGGCTATCACCAATAGATCAGGAGGAAAGCACACTCCCCCCCCCCCTCCCCCCCGTTTCACCCTGCTCACCAGATAACTGCTTGGGTATGTGGCATATCAAATCCCAGACGGTTTCTAAAAAAGTATATACAAAACAACCTTGCATAGTGTAAAACAGTTTAATAAGGCACCCAAGGCCCCCGAGGTCGGACACCATTCCAGCATCAAGCCCCTCCAGTAATAACGTGATGAGCTCCTTTTTATATGTCTGTGTTGGACTACCAGGTAGTTTGGCATACGTGGCCGGATCATGAACAATCTTATCCAGTTCGCTAAAGTACTGATCCTTGCTGAGCACCACTACCGCACCCCCCTTATCCGCTGGCCTAATCACCAAATTATTTTCCCCAACTAGGTTCCTTGCCTGTTGTTGGAAGCCTGGTACACTTCTATTTGGAATAGCCTCTATATCCTTTAGGACCACCTTCTTAAATACTTCAATTGCATTTTGACTCCCATTATTATGTGGGTTAAATGTGGAATTATTCCTAAGATTAGTAAATTGGTACTGGGGAATGGTAGCCGCCCTTTGGTTTGGTCCTTCCTTATCCAGGAAGTACCGTTTCAAATTAATCTTTCTGACAAATTTATTTACATCTATGTATGCATTGAATTTATTCAGGTTCTTAGGGGGGGGCATATTTTAGTCCCTTGTCCAGGGTCCTCAGTTCACCCTTTGTTAGTACAGTGCCACTTAGGTTGAATATTCCTTCCCCTACTACCTCCTTCCTCTTTTGTTTTCTGTGTCCTCCCCTACATCCCCTTCTGCTCGTCTTTTTCTGGCTAGTCCTGGTGTATATGGAGGTTCCTCGTCTCCCCCCTCCCCATACCCCATATTGTGACCCCTCCCCAAAAAATTCCCATTATTACTCATGTAGTTCTCATGTTCCAATCCTTGGAATCGGTTATATGTAGGCACCCCATATTCTCCACCGTACTGCGGGGTTCTCACACCCCTTCCTCTTCCACCCATACCTCCCCGTGGTGGGGTATAACCCCCATACGCTCCTTGTGGTTGAGGATCCCCATTTCTGGGTCCCCTTGGTGTATATGTGTTTTGGGATGCGGAGCCTAGGAGACGCACGCACGCTGTATACAGGATACTGGCCGGGGACGTGGAGGAGGCGACCGGAGCTGTTCCTGGATGTGTAACTATGATATGTTTTGATACAAGAATTTTATGTACATGGATTTTAAAAGGGGGCCTTGGGTGCCTTATTAAACTGTTTTACACTATGCAAGGTTGTTTTGTATATACTCTCTAGAAACCGTCTGGGATTTGATATGCCACATACCCAAGCAGTTATCTGGTGAGCAGGGTGAAACGGGGGGGGGGGGGGGGGGGAGTGTGCTTTCCTCCTGATCTATTGGTGATAGCCTTGATCACTTCAGTTAACCTTTTGAGCACAAGGGTGTTGTGATAAGACGTTACTTGCTATGAGGGCTCCCCTCTTTGTCTCTGCTTATGTTTAAAGGTTCTGTGAAGGCTATAAGTGGACCCTGCTGGCGCTGCTATTTTGACTGGAACATTGCGGGAATTATCTTTCTCTTTTATAGTGTGCCGCCTGGAGCAGCGGTGATTACAGGACACTGAGCGCAGTCTCACCTGATAAGTACCAAATGACCGTCATGCCCTCAGACCTGGGGAGTTCTCCCACAAAATCCATGGACAAATGGGTCCAAGGTTCACTCGGGACTGGTAAAGGCTGCAACGTTCCAACAGGTGCCTGACGGGAGGGTTTGCTCCTAGCACACACTGCACACTCTCTCACAAACTCCTTACAGTCTGTTGCCAAAGACGGCCACCAAGCACATCTAGCAAGCAGGTCCTGAGTTCTGGTGGCCCCAGGATGACCAGAATTCTTGTGGGAATGAAACAGCTGCAACAGTTGCAGGCGAAAAGGCAATGGCATAAACAGAACCCCCTCAGGCTTCCCCTCTGGAACATCCTGTTGGTATGGGCTCAGAGTGACAGTCCAGTTTTTCCAGGTCTCAGTGGCTGCCAAGACCACCTTCTGAGGTAGAATGGTCTCAGGGGCTTAGGGCTGTGCTGTCTCGGGCTCAAAACACCTGGATAAGGCATCGGCCTTGATGTTCTTACTACCAGGGGTATACGTAATTACAAATCTGAATCTCGAAAAGAACAACGACCACCGGGCCTGTCGAGGGCTAAGTCTTTTAGCGCCCTCTATGTACTCTAAATTTTTGTGGTCCGTGTAAACTGTGATGGTATGTTCTGCCCCCTCTAGCCAATGTCGCCATTCCTCAAAGGCCAACTTGATGGCTAAGAGTTCCCAGTTGCTGATATCATAGTTTTTCTCTGCGGGTGAAAACCTATGGGAGAAATAGGCACATGGGTGGAGTTTTCCCTGCAACCCAGACCGCTGAGACAATACAGCCCCCACCCCCACCTCTGAGGCATCAACCTCCACGATAAAGGGGAATGTGACATCTACATGTCTCAATATGGGTGCAGAACAGAACAGTTTTTTTAGAGTGGAAAAAGCAGCATGGGCTTCTGCGGACCAGTGGTGAGTATCTGCCCCTTTCTTGGTGAGACTGGTGAGAGGCGAGAGCACTGTAGAATAACCCTTTATGAACCTTCTGTAGTAGTTGGCGAACTCCAGAAATCTCTGGAGTGCCTTCAGTCCCACAGGCTGAGGCCACTCCAAGACAGCGGAAACCTTTCCAGGGTCCATAGAGAGGCCAGAGGTCGAGATAATGTACCCCAAAAAGGCAACAGAGGTCACTTCGAAAATGCATTTTTCCAATTTGGCATACAGCAGATTCTGTCTCAATTTTCGCAGCAAACTTAACATGTTTCCTATGCTCTGAGAGGTTGGATGAAAAAATCAGTATATCGTCTAGATACACTAAGACGAATTTGCCCAACATCTCCCTGAACACCTCATTAATCAGCTCCTGGAAGACGGCCAGGGCGTTACACAACCCAAAGGGCATCACCAGGTACTCGTAATGCCCGTCGGGTGTGTTAAAGGCCGTCTTCCATTCATCACCGTCCCTGATACGTACAAGGTTGTATGCACCCCTCAAATCCAGTTTCGAGAAAATTTTTGCGTTGGTGACCTGAGTGAACAAATCGTCAATTAAAGGCAAAGGATATCGATTTTTCACTGTAATCTTATTTAAGCCCCGATAATCAATGCAGGGACGGAGGCCTCCATCCTTCTTTTTCACGAAAAAGAATCCTGCCCCTGCTGGTGACCGAGAGGGACGAATGAAATCTTTAGCCAAATTTTCTCTGATGTACTCCTGCATAGCCAATTTCTCTGGCCCAGACAAATTATAGAGATGACCTCTAGAGGGCATACAACCAGACCTGAGATCGATGGGACAATCAAAGGGACGGTGGGGAGGAAGTTTATCCGCTGATTTGGGACAAAACACGTCAGCAAATTCTGAGTACTGGCTCGGCAAACCTTCCACCTGAATCTTGGTGTTACCCATGGTTACCTTCGCTAAACAATGATGATGGCAATGGGTAGACCAGCTCGTTAGCTGACCTGAAGCCCAATCGATCTGAGGGGAGTGAAGTTGTAACCATGGCATGCCAAGAATGATCGTGGAAGTTGTCATCCGCAAAAACAGAAATTGTAGACTCTCTCTATGTAACACCCCCACCGTGACCCTTAAAGGGACACTTAAGTCAAACAAAAAAAATGAGTTTTACTCACCTAGGGCTTCCAATAGCCCCCTGCAGCTGTCCGGTGCCCTCGCCGTCTTCCTCCGATCCTCCTGGCCCCGCCGGCAGCCACTTCCTGTTTCGATGACAGGAGCTGACAGGCTGGGGACGCGAGTGATTCTTCGCGTTCCCAGACACATTAGCACCCTCTATGCTGCTATATGGTATATGATATATGCTATAGCAGCATAGATGGCGCTATTGTGGCCAGGAACACGAAGAATCACTCGCGTCCCCAGCCTGTCAGCTCCTGTCACCGAAACAGGAAGTGGCTGCCGGCGGGGCCAGGAGGATCGGAGGGAGACGGCGAGGGCACCGGACAGCTGCAGCGGGCTATTGGAAGCCCCGGGTGAGTAAAACTCATTTTTTTTTTTTTACTTAAGTGTCCCTTTAACTCTGGGGTCTGAGACAGAGGGTATTTACTCTGCAGAGGAGAGTCATCTACTGCAGTGACCAGAATCTGTTGTTTCAACTGGAAAATAGGAATCCCAAATTTTTTTGCAAATTCGTAATCCATAAAGTTGGCTGCTGAGCCAGAGTCTAAGAAAGCTTCAGTAGCAACTGTTTGATCCTCCCATGAAATACCCATGTGACCCTCCTCTGCACAGAGCTGTTCTGTCTTTCTGCGATTCTGCTCCACCCGGGACAATGCTGACCGACCAATCTGCATTGGCTCAGGCGGAGGTGAAGCGGGTGGAGGAGAGGCGTAGGAGACATATCTCACATTGTTCCTACTCCGAGTCTGCTTCTGGTAGCGTATACGACAATCAACCCTGACTGCTAATGAAATGGCCTCATCAATAGACTTCGGCTCAGGATGTCCCAACATTAAATCAGAGACCACGTCTGACAACCCTGACAAAAAACAGTCCAGAAGTGCAAATGACGACCATCTAGCTGATACTGCCCATTTCCTAAACTCAGCTGCATAAATTTCAACCGGATCCTTGCCTTGCCGCAAAGTCTTGAGCTTCCGCTCAGCGGTAGAAGCAATGTCCGGATCATCATAAATTATAGCCATAGCTTTAAAAAAATTCCTCAACTGATGTTAGGGCCTCATGCCCTGTCTGGAGACTATATGCCCAAGTCTGGGAATCCCCTGACAACAGAGTCTTAAAGCGGAATATAACCCTGCATTTCAACTTTGCTCTAAAACATTATTTACAGCATATTATATGCAACCAGCATTTTTTTTTTACTAGACCAGCATTGGAACACAGAGCTTTAAAGTTCCTGGAGAGAACTGCAGACACATCCGAAGCTTAAATAGATACATTTTGTTTACATAAATGTATCTAAGTGTGTAATGTGACTCACTCTTTCTGACTGAGAAGGAGCTGGAGGACAGCCAAAGAGTGTGTAACATTTATCACTTGTTACATTCTATTTAGTTAAATGTATCTACATGGTGCCGGACACTGCCCCCAGCTGTTTCTGAGGACGAGCTCCCTTTGCTTCTATAATGGAGTCATCTCCTCCTACTCCTCTCTGGCTCCCCCTCTGAACTGTCCCCCTGGTCATCTCCTCTATTGGGAACATACGTGGCATCCGTATAATGGTCATCATAATCCTCCTGCCCAGCTTCGCTTTCCTCAGACAACTCCACAACTGCACCAATTCAGGTGGTTCATCATGCCCCTCCTCACACGTTACGTCCATACTATCGCCACCTAACTCAGACGTATGAGGTGGTGTACCTGCGCCTTCTTCTTGTTGTTGTAGTAGTGGCTGTGAATCAGTGATTTTACCACCACCACCAAATAACTCCTGCGAAGTGTCAAATGCAGCGGATGTGGTGCTTGTTGTAGCGCTGGTGGCTGCGGGAGATGAGGTGTTCTGTGTTAAATACTCAAGCACGTCCTCACAATTTTGGGAAGTGATGGCACGTGCCTTCTTCTGAGCACTATACTTTGGGCCAGGTCCGCACAAAATCACAGCAACACCACCTCGCACAAACCTGCCAGTGCCAGGTGGCCTTCCTCTGGGTCTGCCACTACCTCTTCCTCTACCTGGTTTTTCCATTTTGTCCATCTCGGGGGGAAGCTAGGTATATGCAGTGAGGTGAGTTCACTCAACAGAAAAAGTAGATATGCAGTGAGGTGAGTTCACTCAACCCAAAGGTAGTTATATATGCAGTGAGGTGAGTTCACTGAACACTAAAGGTAGCTATATGTAGTGAGGTGAGTTCACTCAACCCAAAGGTAGTTATATATGCAGTGAGGTGAGTTCACTGAACACAACAGGTAGTTAGATGCGGTCAGCTGAGTTCACTCAACACAAAAGTAGTTATATGCAGTGAGGTGAGTTCACTCAACAGAAAAGGTAGATATGCAGTGAGGTGAGTTCACTCAACCCAAAGGTAGTTATATATGCAGTGAGGTGAGTTCACTGAACACAAAAGGTAGCTATATGCAGTGAGGTGAGTTCACTCAACCCAAAGGTAGTTATATATGCAGTGAGGTGAGTTCACTGAACACAACAGGTAGTTAGATGCAGTCAGCTGAGTTCACTCAACACAAAGGTAGTTATATATGCAGTGAGGTGAGTTCACTGAACACAAAAGGTAGCTATATGCAGTGAGGTGAGTTCACTCAACAGAAAAGGTAGATATGCAGTGAGGTGAGTTCACTCAACCCAAAGGTAGTTATATATGCAGTGAGGTGAGTTCACTGAACACAAAAGGTAGCTATGTGCAGTGAGGTGAGTTCACTCAACACAAAGGTAGTTATATATGCAGTGAGGTGAGTTCACTGAACACAACAGGTAGTTAGATGCAGTCAGCTGAGTTCACTAAACACAAAGGTAGTTATATGCAGTGAGGTGAGTTCACTCAACAGAAAAGGTAGATATGCAGTGAGGTGAGTTCACTCAACCCAAAGGTAATTATATATGCAGTGAGGTGAGTTCACTGAACACAGAAGGTAGCTATGTGCAGTGAGGTGAGTTCACTCCACCCAAAGGTAGTTATATATGCAGTGAGGTGAGTTCACCGAACACAACAGGTAGTTATATGCAGTGAGCTGAGTTCACTCAACACAAAGGTAGTTATATGCAGTGAGCTGAGTTCACTCAACACAAAGGTAGTTATATGCAGTGAGGTGAGTTCACTCAACAGAAAAGGTAGATATGCAGTGAGGTGAGTTCACTCAACCCAAAGGTAGTTATATATGCAGTGAGGTGAGTTCACTGAACACAACAGGTAGTTAGATGCAGTCAGCTGAGTTCACTCAACACAAAGGTAGTTATATGCAGTGAGGTGAGTTCACTCAACAGAAAAGGTAGCTATGCAGTGAGGTGAGTTCATTCAACCCAAAGGTAGTTATATATGCAGTGAGGTGAGTTCACTCAACCCAAAGGTAGTTATATATGCAGTGAGGTGGGTTCACTCAACAGTAAAGGTAGTTATATGCAGTGAGGTGAGTTCACTCAACCCAAAGGTAGTTATATATGCAGTGAGGTGAGTTCACTGAACACAAAAGGTAGCTATGTGCAGTGAGGTGAGTTCACTCAACCCAAAGGTAGTTATATATGCAGTGAGGTGAGTTCACTGAACACAACAGGTAGTTAGATGCAGTCAGCTGAGTTCACTCAACACAAAGGTAGTTATATATGCAGTGAGGTGAGTTCACTGAACACAAAAGGTAGCTATATGCAGTGAGGTGAGTTCACTCAACAGAAAAGGTAGATATGCAGTGAGGTGAGTTCACTCAACCCAAAGGTAGTTATATATGCAGTGAGGTGAGTTCACTGAACACAAAAGGTAGCTATGTGCAGTGAGGTGAGTTCACTCAACACAAAGGTAGTTATATATGCAGTGAGGTGAGTTCACTGAACACAACAGGTAGTTAGATGCAGTCAGCTGAGTTCACTAAACACAAAGGTAGTTATATGCAGTGAGGTGAGTTCACTCAACAGAAAAGGTAGATATGCAGTGAGGTGAGTTCACTCAACCCAAAGGTAATTATATATGCAGTGAGGTGAGTTCACTGAACACAGAAGGTAGCTATGTGCAGTGAGGTGAGTTCACTCCACCCAAAGGTAGTTATATATGCAGTGAGGTGAGTTCACCGAACACAACAGGTAGTTATATGCAGTGAGCTGAGTTCACTCAACACAAAGGTAGTTATATGCAGTGAGCTGAGTTCACTCAACACAAAGGTAGTTATATGCAGTGAGGTGAGTTCACTCAACAGAAAAGGTAGATATGCAGTGAGGTGAGTTCACTCAACCCAAAGGTAGTTATATATGCAGTGAGGTGAGTTCACTGAACACAACAGGTAGTTAGATGCAGTCAGCTGAGTTCACTCAACACAAAGGTAGTTATATGCAGTGAGGTGAGTTCACTCAACAGAAAAGGTAGCTATGCAGTGAGGTGAGTTCATTCAACCCAAAGGTAGTTATATATGCAGTGAGGTGAGTTCACTCAACCCACAGGTAGTTATATATGCAGTGAGGTGGGTTCACTCAACAGTAAAGGTAGTTATATGCAGTGAGGTGAGTTCACTCAACCCAAAGGTAGTTATATATGCAGTGAGGTGAGTTCACTGAACACAAAAGGTAGCTATGTGCAGTGAGGTGAGTTCACTCAACCCAAAGGTAGTTATATATGCAGTGAGGTGAGTTCACTGAACACAACAGGTAGTTAGATGCAGTCAGCTGAGTTCACTCAACACAAAGGTAGTTATATATGCAGTGAGGTGAGTTCACTGAACACAAAAGGTAGCTATATGCAGCGAGGCGAGTTCACTCAACCCAAAGGTAGTTATATATGCAGTGAGGTGAGTTCACTGAACACAAAAGGTAGCTATATGCAGTGAGGTGAGTTCACTCAACATAGAAGCGCATGTAGAGGGCAGGAAAACAGACATAGGAAAGAAATTGTAAGGGGAGAGGGAAGAGGAAGAGGAAAGGGGAAGGGGGACAGGGAGGGGGGAGGGGGGAAGGAGGGGAGGGGGGGGGAGGGGGGGAGAAAGGGGGAGGGGGGTGAAAAAGGGGGGGGTGGGGGGGGGGGGAGGGGGAGGAGGGGAAGGAAAACAAGGGGAGGGGGGTGGGGGTTGGGGGGGGGGTTAAAGGGGAAGCAAGGAGAGCACTCCATTCACAGGGAATAGGATATATTGTACAACTTTTAATTTTTAGAAATAGTACATTTAAATTCACACATCACAACTGTGCTCATCACACTATCACATTTACTGCTCCAGGGAACCCAACAACCTCACCTATAGAGAGCAAACAATATCAAAGGACGCAGATATGGAGGGCCATAAGAGTGGGGGGGGGAAAAGCCCCCCTCATGGAGCTATAAATAGCTCCTAAGGGAAAAATCCACATTCAGGCCTTGTGGGTGCCTCGATCGTAATCGGTACATCCACATTGCCTCCCGCTGCAAAAGCATTGCCTCTGTTCGCTCTCTCTGCGTCGAAACCTCCAGAGTATCTATGCACATTGCCCTTAAACCGGCAATTGAACTATTATGTACTTCCTGGAAATGTTCAGCGATAGGTGACTTTTTCTCCCCACTGGTGATATTGCTAAGATGCTCAAGCAGTCTAGCCTTAAAGGCTCGTGTTGTCATTCCCACGTAATACTTGTCACATGGACAAATGATTAAGTATATAATCCAGGTTGAGTTACAATTGAGGAATTTCTTCAGTTTATATTCTTTTAATCGGTCTTGGGATCTGAACGTATTGGTCCTCATAACAAAGGGGCAGGCCCTACATGATCCGCACCTGAACATCCCAGCAGGGGGAGGGGCCCGATTGAGCCACGTTCCTACCTCTTTCCTTGGTAGTTCTGATTGAACCAGAATATCCCGTAGGTTTCTGGCCCGCCGTGCAGTAATCAGAGGTCTTGGACCTACAATCTCCCTTATCTTAGGATCTAGCTGTAGCACCCTCCAGCAACTCCTAAGGGCTTCACCCAAGTTACCCCAATGTGAATTAAACTGAGTAACCACTCTAGTGTACCCTTTACTAGTACCACCAGATATGGGACGAGCACGAGGGCGGAGAAGGGACTCACGGTCTGTGTGGAGCGCACGGTTGTAACTCCGTCGCAGAGTTCTCTCTGAATAACCTCTTTCACGGAATCGTTTATGCATTTCCCTTGCCTCACTCTTGAATTCTTCTATATCCGAGCAGTTGCGCCGAATTCTTAAGAACTGTCCCGTGGGGATCCCCCCGATCACAGACACCGGATGATGGCTCGCCGCGTGGAGTACTGTATTACCCGCCGTAGGCTTCCGAAATGTTTTCGTCGTCAGCCTATTACCTACCCTTATTATTTCAAGATCCAAGAAAGTAATCCTCTCTGGGTCTGTTACAAAGGTCAGGCGTATATTTCGCCTATTGCAATTTAGGGCTGCCACGAAATTCACGAAATCATCCGCGGTACCCCTCCACACGACGAGCACATCATCGATGTAACGCAACCAGAGGGACACGCCCCCACGGAACAGCTCACTCGGATATACATCTTGCTCCTCCCATACGCCCAGATGTAAGCAGGCGTATGCTGGGGCACATGCCGCCCCCATGCTCGTTCCTCTCACCTGGTGGTAGTATCTACCTTCAAACATAAAGAAATTATTATGCAGGACAAATGACATGAGGTCCACCAGGTACGAATTATGTTCATCGTGGAGTGGGAAAGTCTCAAACAGCATATACTCAAGAGCCTCCAGTCCAATGTTATGGGGGATGGAAGTATATAGTTCCTCTACATCTATTGATGCTAGGATGCAGTTATCCTCCATTTCGAAGCCATTGATTCTATTTAATACCTCCATTGAATCTCGCACGTAAGAGGGTAGCCTCCTTACAAGCGGTTGTAATTTTTGATCCAGGTATCTGCCCACGGCTTCACAGGGCCCTGCCACAGCTGAAATGATCGGTCGACCCGGTGGAGGAATGACACCCTTATGAATTTTTGGGAGAACGTACATGGTAGGCTTCGTGAATTCCTCCACAAACATGTACCCATATTCCTCCCTATCCAGGATGCCATTCCTCAAACCCAGAAGCAACCGAAAATTCAGCTCATCAGCTACATGTTGAAAGGGGTTACATTCAATTTTGGAATACGTGGCTTTGTCTCCCAACTGCCTATATATTTCTCCGGCATACATCTCTCTGTCCATCAGAACAATGTTGCCCCCTTTGTCGCTTGGTTTAATTATCAGGTCCTCACGACCTTTCAAATCCTCTAACGCCCACTCCTCGCCCGGGGTGAGGTTGCCCTGCCCGCCTGGGGCATCCCACCTATATTTCAAAAGCTCCTGTTCAAAAAGTTCCAGAAAGGTGCTCAGATGGCGGTTCGAGGTCAGGGTAGGCATATACTTAGATCTTGGACGTACTTTTATGTGTCCTGGGGATTCCACCACGGACAACCAGTCGTTATCAAGATCTTGAGGCTGCTCAAGAAGGGCAGCATCATCGCCTTGATTGTTGTTTTGACCTGCAAACTCCAACCTGAGCTGTACCCTTCTCAGGAACATTGAGACATCCTTAAAAATGGTGAATTCGTCTGCACTTCCTGTTGGCGAAAAGGACAACCCCTTTTCCAAAAGCGAGAGGTGGGCGTCAGTGAGGGCAACACTAGACAGATTGATTACCGATTGGGATTGGGCACCCCGTCCACGCCTCCCATTTTTCCACTCCTCAGTTCCATCTTGGACTGGCTTTCTGTTTGTTTCCCTGTTCTTCTTTCCTCCTCCCCAATTCTCCCAACCGACCCCATGCCTTTGCCTGCTCTCTGCCTCTCCACCAGCTCCTCCTCCTGAGTCCCCCCCCCCCGGCATCTCCCCCCCCCCCTCAGGATACCTTTGGGTGCCACAGGTGCCTCTAAAAAAGAGACTGACTTTCCCAAATCATCCCCCTCTGAGACCTCACCATCTGATCCTGATGTCTCACCTGGGCGATGGGGTGGGTTTTTTCCCTTTCGCCGTCGTTTGCGGCTCAGTTTGGTAGTTAGTGGGAACCTCTCCTTGCTAGACCAGTCTATTTTATCCTGTTCAAACTTCTTCTGTTTTGTCCTTTTTAAATAAACATTGTACTTTTCTACCTCCTTTTTCACCTGTTCATTGAATTTACTCAACCCAAAGGTAATTATATATGCAGTGAGGTGAGTTCACTGAACACAGAAGGTAGCTATGTGCAGTGAGGTGAGTTCACTCCACCCAAAGGTAGTTATATATGCAGTGAGGTGAGTTCACCGAACACAACAGGTAGTTATATGCAGTGAACTGAGTTCACTCAACACAAAGGTAGTTATATGCAGTGAGCTGAGTTCACTCAACACAAAGGTAGTTATATGCAGTGAGGTGAGTTCACTCAACAGAAAAGGTAGATATGCAGTGAGGTGAGTTCACTCAACCCAAAGGTAGTTATATATGCAGTGAGGTGAGTTCACTGAACACAACAGGTAGTTAGATGCAGTCAGCTGAGTTCACTCAACACAAAGGTAGTTATATGCAGTGAGGTGAGTTCACTCAACAGAAAAGGTAGCTATGCAATGAGGTGAGTTCATTCAACCCAAAGGTAGTTATATATGCAGTGAGGTGAGTTCACTCAACCCAAAGGTAGTTATATATGCAGTGAGGTGAGTTCACTGAACACAACAGGTAGTTAGATGCAGTCAGCTGAGTTCACTCAACACAAAAGGTAGCTATATGCAGTGAGGTGAGTTCACTCTACAGAAAAAGTAGATATGCAGTGAGGTGAGTTTACTCAACTTAAAAGGTAGTTATGTGCAGCGAGGTGGGTTCACTCAACACAAACGTAGGTGTATGCAGTGATGAGGTGGGTTAACTAAACACAACAGTTACTAGTAATAGGTAAATGCAGGTGGGTAGTACAATGTGCAGCTCCCTGTCACACACACAGGTAGTTACTGAATGTGCTGCTGAATGCTGGTGGGCTGCTGGCAGTGGGACACACACATTATGAATTAGCAATGCTGTCTAAGCAACACAAGTGTCTCACACATACAGGTAGTCACTGAATGTGCTGCTGCTGCTGCTGGCAGTGGGACACGCAGTATGAATTAGCAATGCTGTCTAAACAACACAAGTGTCAGTTTCAAACACAGAAGAAAAAAAATGATCACACGAGCAGGATGAGCTCTGAAAAGAGCTGTTCTGGGGCGCTATTATAGCAATAAGATTCATCTAGGAGCAAGCTAAGAAGGCAAGAGCTTGCCTAATCTGTCCCTAGGAGAACAAGTCTGCAGCAGCTGTCCCTAGTCTGTCTCTAGCAGGCACACGAGTGAGGCTAATGGCCGCCGGACCCTGCCTTATATAAGGGGGGGGGGGGCTCCAGGGCTTAGTATAGCCAGATTGGCTACAATGCGCCTGCTGACTGTGATGCAGAGGGTCAAAGTTGACCCTCATAGAGCATTATGGGGCGAATCGAACTTCTGGAAAAGTTCGCCTTCGCTGGCGAACCACCTGAGGTTCGCCGGCAAACCGTTCGGCCCACCTCTAATCCACATAGCCTCTTTTTGTAGAAGCACTTTTTCTGTACGCATGTTACGAAACGAAGGAGAGAGATTATCAATTACCAATCCATGTAGACCTGCCGTTGGAGGCGGAATTCTATCCAGCCATGTTCCATGCTGTAATCGTGGCAATTCTGATCTCACCAGATGGTCACGTAAATTTCTTGCTCTTCGAGTAGTGAGCAGAGGGCTTGGACCTACAATTTTTCTGATATTTTCATCTATTTGAAGAACATGCCAGCATCTGCCAAGAGCCTCCTTTATTTTAGACCACTGACCATTGTACATAGTAATAATACGGGCACCACCACCAGAAGTGGGAACTCGAGTGCGGGGGTGGAGCAGCTGGTTCCTATCTTCACGTAATGCACGATTATATGCTCGACGCAGGGTTCTATGCCCATATCCTCTTGCTCTAAATCGGCCGTAAAGGTGGGACAATTCGATTTTGAATTGCTCTAAATTCGAGCAATTACGCCGCAACCTCAGAAACTGACCGACGGGGATTCCCCTGACCAAGGACATCGGGTGATGGCTGGCAGCATGGAGGAGGGTATTCCCAGCAGTGGGCTTTCGGGATGTCTTTGTCTCCAAATGATCCCCACACTTAAAGAGACATTGAAGCGAAAAAAAAAATTATGATATTATGATTTGTATGTGTAGTACAGCTAAGAAATAAAACATTAAGATCAGATACATCAGTCTAATTGTTTCCAGTACAGTAAGAGTTCAGAAACTCCAGTTGTTATCTCTATACAAAAAAGCCATTAAGCTCTACGACTTTCAAAGTCGTGGAGAGGGCTGTTTTCTGACTTTTATTATCTCAACTGTTATTTAACTATTTACTTTTTCTCTGGCAGAGGAGAGGTCATTAGTTCACAGACTGTTCTGAAAGAATCATTTTGAATGCTGAGTGTTGTGTACTCTGCACATATTATAGAACAGGAATCTCAAACTCAATTTACCTGGGGGGCCACAGGAGGCAAAGTCAGGATGAGGCTGGGCCACATAAGGAATTTCACAATCATGGCGCATCGCCGCCTCTGCCCGCCCCTCTCACTCTTCCTTCACAGAGAGGGGCGGGGAAAGGCGGCGATCCGTGCAGCGATTGACGTCAGGAGGGGCAGAGCTGAAGCTGAAAGCTCTGCCCCTTCCAGGAAATGCCGGCGGTTTGCCCCCGGGGCGATTTGGGGGCTCTGCAGCCCTCGTTTAGTGGTGGGGATGCGGCGGATTACTTGGGAGCACTGAAGCAAACTATAAGGAAGCTTTTGCCGGTGAGGGCCACAAAATATTGTATCGAGGGCCGCAAATGGCCCGCGGGCCGCGAGTTTGAGACCCCTGTTATAGAATGATGCAATGTTAGAAAAAAAACACTACATACCTGAAAATAAAAATATCAGAATATTTTCTTTGCTGCTAATCTTCTAGTAATTATTTATAGTACAGAATCAATTCATTATATCATTTTTTTTTTCCGCTTCAGTGTCTCTTTAAAGATCAACAGATCTAGAAATGAAATACTGGTTGGATCAATGGAGAAAGTCAGGCGGACATTCCGTGTATTACAATTTAATTCTGTAACGAATCATTCAAAATCATCTCTTGACCTCCTCCACACTATCAGCACATTATCGATGTACCTCAGCCAGAGGACCGCCCCCGATCGGAACAGTAAAACATACCCTATTGTCTTTTCTGTCTGTACTATTGGTAAAAATAACTCACATGTTCACTCCAGTTCAATCTGGTTTTCCCCATCATTCGTGTATATAAGATTCATTTGTAAATAAAGACTTCAGATGCTGTTCCATCAACTTCAGTGTTGAGTGGTTCTGTATCTCCCAGCTGGAGAGAGAGTACTCACTTAGAAAGGGGGGGGGGGGGAATTTAACCTGGGTTGCAGATGTGGGATCTGCTAAAATCATCTTGTAGCTACCTCCGATAAAATCGAGCTATCAGTTTGATGTCAAGAAGAGGGATCCGCCATATACAGTATCGGGTGAGAAATTCTATTTGGATTACCACCCTATACTGACAGAGCGGATTAATCGAACCTGGAAAGCGCTTCTGTAGCACCTCTCCCAGGAATCTGATATTCCTAAAGTAAATAGCGGGTCTGAAGAAAGCAGTACTGTGTGTCTAAGTGAATATTCTCTCTAAACATTGTATATTGCTGTATAGTCGCTTAAGTGTATTTTAGTTGTTATATAAGATTGCATGTTACTGTATAGATTTGTGTGAGTTTAAGCTGAGAGTGAAGGTATAAACTTGTCCACAGAGAATAGTTAAAATTCAAACCATACATCGGTGTAGAATAAACCTGATTAGAAAACATAGAAGAATCACATAAGCTGGAGACCAGGTTTGACAGTAAAGTCCAATACTGACGTCACCATCCCTAGATAAACCTTCAAACTCAGCTAATCTCACTCTATTTTTTCTTTATTTTAGCTTAGCATAATGGGAAATTCTCAAAGTACGGAGAAACCCAAGAGTTCTTTTTGATTTATGATTTATCATATTCTGTGCTGCTGTTTAATGCGGATATAAAGATTTGTAAGTTTTAGAAAGAATCATGTTCCAAAATATGCTTTGAATCTTATATCTGTATAACTCTATTTAGGGGTTTTCATTTTTTTTCTGAAACACCCAGCAGTTGCAGGTGTCTCTCTGGACCAGGACATTTTGAATGGGAATTGCGGCCGCAGGATAACATTTTTTATCAGTCCCCCCAAAAAATGTTCTGGTCCTGACTACAATACATTTCTGAACCTTTTCTTCTGATTACTGTAAATGTGTTTGTCTATCTCCTCTCACTGTAGTTTCTGTGGAACTGTGATATAAATTGCTTGTATATGCAGAGACGGATTTACAGCTCAGGAACCTATAGGCACAGACGTTCTGGCGTCCTAAACCCCGCCCCTTAGCACAGGCCACACCCCCAGGCCATGCCCCCTTTTGCCATGCAGATTTTACCAAATATAGAAGCACATTGTCCCTTTAAAGAGCAGAGTAGTGCACAAAAGACTAGCCAAGCTGCCAGTCACAAGCGCATGTACACAAGCAAACGCTGGCCGGCCTGTCCCCATGCGCCTCTTGCTCTACTGTGTGTGTCCTCTCTGGCTGACAAGGAGATGGAGAGAGGACTGGGAAGTCTCCAGATCAGGGGTGTCAAACTCAAATGCAAAGTGAGTTGAAAAGGTGAAGCTGGCACTCAATGTAGGCAAATATAGCGTGACCCCAGCTTATAGATTCCAATTGTTTAGAGAAGAAAATGCTGTGCACCAGTGCATAAGCTTGCAGGTTTATTAAAACGGATCACATACAGACAGCCAAGACAAAGGGGGAAACTGATGGCCTAGGGCCTCTTTCACACCAAGAAGTTGCGTTGTAGGGGACGTTAAGGTCGCATAACGTGCCCCTAACGCAACGCATGGTGGTGTTGAAGTTGGAGGTCAGATTGAGCGGCGTTATGAGGCTCTTGGTGCTATCCTGGGAATTCCGGATCTTTTTAATGATTCAGATGATTCAAATCGGATCATTGAAAAGATCCGGATCTTTGAACCAAATCTTTGAATCATTTTACTAGGGAAGCAGGGGTGCAGCAGAGTGAAGGCACATTGAGAATGAAGGCACATTGAGGGTGCTAATGGGGAAAGGGAGAGATGCAGCAGGAAGATTGTGCTTGTGCACAGAAGCTGCAGTTCCTGTTTCTTCCAGACATCCACTGTGATCCGAATCCTTCATTGTGATGATCCGGATGACTCACAAAAAAGATCCAAAGATCCGAATTGTTCATGACCTGGACAACACTACAGTGCAGTGAATAATAATTAGCCATGTGGCTAGGAACAATAGCGACTCTCCCCTTACTGAGCATGTGCAAACAGTCTAACACAGCTAAAAATACCTATAATGCACAGCATGCTGCACTTTCTTTGAACGTCCAGCGTTACACTGTAACGCAATGTGGACACTGTGAACAGCCCATTGATTTTTCATTACTGTGAGTTGGGCTGCGTTACAGGCTGCTCCAGGGGAGGACTGGGACCTTTTGGCCTGGGGGGACAACACAAACTAGAGGCCCGTTTCACGGCATCCCCAGCCCAAAGCTATATCTTTCTTGTGTGCAAATCTTCAAATTGTGATGACTAACAGCCCCAGCCACACACACACACACTATGTACCTGATGCCTAACCCCATTTCTCCGCACAATCTACCTGTCTGTGTCTGATGCCTAACCTTAAAGGAGTTATCAGGCTTTTTTTTTTAATGAAAATAAGTGCTACTTACCCAGGGCTCGTCCAGCCCCAAGCTCCCAGCATGTCCCTTGCCGCAGCTCTGCAGTCAGCTGTTCGCTGCCTCTGCCTCCCAGCCCCCAGCGATGACGTCAGGCCGACTGCGCCTGTGCGAGCGGCGCTGTCAATCACGCCATATGGACCAGAGCGTACTGTGCAGATGCAAAACTACTGCGCCTGCGCAGTACACTCTGGTCCACGTGGCGGTGATTGACAGTGCTGCTCGCACAGGCGCAGTACAGGCAGGCAGCAAAGTGTGAGTAACTCAGTGACAAGAAGGGAGAAGAAGTACAGAAACAACATTTATAAAAACCACCTTCTCCTCTGGCAACCTGGACCCGACCTCCTCTATCCTCCTGTCTCCTCAGTCCTACACCTCCTCCTCCTCCACAGCAGCAAGCAGCTATAGGTGGCATCTCCGACTCCCAGCCCCCAGAGTGTCCGACCCCTCCAGCCAGGACAGCCAGCCACTCGTAGCCGCAGCTCCAGGCCCCCAGCCCCCCCAGCACAGAAAGCTGAAGAGTGAGACAGCTCACTCCGACGACACCTCAGGCACAGCAGCACAGGGGAGGACTGTGTCCGACTCCTCCAGCCAGGCCAGCCAGCCACTCGTAGCCACAGCTCCAGGCCCCCAGCACCCCCAGCACAGAAAGCTGAAGAGTGAGACAGCTCACTCCGATGACACCACAGGCACAGCAGCCGTTGCGGGCGGCAATGGCTCCAGGCGGGGGCGGAGTCAAGCAGGGTCAACCCACCGGGCCGGAGAGGACCTAAGCTATTTGTGTCCTTGTGCCGCTCACATCCACCGCAGGCGCAGTCACGCACAAGGGCACACCACGGCCGGCCGCCTCAGCCCCTTCTCTGATTGGATACTTCAACTTGCCGGGAAATATCGTGCGAGGTTGTGATTCCCACTGCGAACCTGTCACCTGTGGTATGTCTGCGGCCCTAATTACTTAAGATTTGGGCGGCCCTAATTACTTAAGATTTGGGCGGCCCCGGGGGCAATTGCCCCCCGTCCCCCTGGGCCAGTCCTCCCCTGGGCTGCTCTAACGTGCGCCTGTAACGTCCCACTGTGAAAGCAGCCTAAAAGCGGTTTAGCGGGAAAACTGCACCTGCTTCCTCTGAGGAAGTGGGCGCACTTTTCCTGTGAAAAGGCTGTTAGGCCATCAGTTGCCCTTTGTCTTGGCTGTCTGTATGTGACCTGTTTGAACAAACCTGCAAGCTTATGCACTGGTGCACAGCACCTTATTCTCTACCTTAACAAAGTGAGTTGAAATGGCACACTGGGACCAAGTTGTGGGTCAACCTCAATGTCTAGAGGCAGGGCCAGATTTACAGTTCAGGAGACTATAGGTGTGTGTCCTCTCTGACTTTATTAAAGCCTGTATTGCCTGCATTTATATATGAGAGCGTTACCCATACAGCAGCAAATACAGGCGACACAGGCTTTAATAAAGCCAGAGAGGGCACACACAGCAGAATGAACAAGAGGTGCATGGGGGAAGGAGGCCAGCATACGCATGTAAACTTTTGTGTCTGATAGGTAGCAGGGATGGTCTTTCACGCCAATCAAGGAAAACCAGTTCTGGAGATTTCAGCGCAGTCATAGGCCGTAATAACAATTGCGGCTAAAGTGGCTTTCAAACAGTAATTTAGGCGGCGTAAAAAGACAGTGCCCAAATTACTATAAAACAGCGTAATTCGTCCACCAGCAATAGCTGGAAGCCGAATTACGTATTTCCCCCACTATCCATGGTAGCCTGGAGGGACACGTAGTGATTAAAGCTGCCAGCATTTTACAGGAACAGGATGAGCAGTTTTTTTTGTTTTACCCTGCACCCAGATTTACCCACAAACACTGCGATACACACTGTACATACAGACTAATACTCTGACACATATAAACACTCTGCCATATGCATTGTGGACTCACACAGATACACACTCTGACACACAGACACAATCTGATACACACAGACACATGCTCTGACACACGCTCTGGCACACACAGACACACGTACTGAAACACACAGGCACATGCTCTGACACACACAGGCACACGCTCTGACACACACAGGCACACGCTCTGGCACACACAGACTCACGCTCTGCCACACACAGACACAGGCTCTGCCACACACAGACACACGCTCTGGCACACACAGACACACGCTCTGGCACACACAGACACACGCTCTGACACACACAGACACGCTCTGACACACACAGACACACGCTCTGACACACACAGACACACGCTCTGACACACACAGACACGCTCTGACACACACAGACACGCTCTGACACACACAGACTCACGCCCTGACACACACAGACACAGGCTCTTGACACAGGCTCTGGCACACACAGACACGCTCTGACACACACAGACACGCTCTGACACACACAGACACACACTCTGACACACACAGACACACGCTCTGACACACACAGACACACGCTCTGACACAGACACACGCTCTGGCACACACAGACACACGCTCTGGCACACACAGACACATGCACTGACACACACAGACACACACACTCTGACACACTCAAGCACACAGATACACACTCTGACACACTCAGGCACACACTGTACACTCATCTCCCCACCCCCACCTCCGTGCAATCAAACAGCTGAAAAAAGTAACTTCACCGGGGCAGCCTTTGAAGTTTCCTGGAGGAAGGAGGGGGGAGAACATCCCACACTCTCTCGGCTGGAGCTGCCTGTTCTCTGTAAAGCTGTTCCCTGTCATGCTTGTCCAGGGAGGGAGAAAGCAGCCGATGCAGCATAAGCAGCTCTGCTTGAGCTGTCTCTGGGTGGCGCAGTGCAGAGTGGGGCGGCATAGAAGCCAGGGATTAGTGGCGGCCGGCGGGAGGTAGCAGAGCGGGGCGGCAGCACTGTCATGGCGAGAGGGGACAGTTGCTGAGGATTTCAGTGTGTTGGTCAAATCTGCCCCAGTAGAACATAGGCGCCTGTAGGCATGTGCCTACAGTGCCTAGTGGTAAATCCGGCCCTGTGTATAGGATTGGTTGCACTTTTTCAGTTAGGGTGTACCTAAAATATGCATCTCTGGACATCTGCTCAGAGTTGCTGCAGGTTCTTTTCCCCTCCCTCCATGTATTGGGAGATACTTGTTTTAATGCTTTTGCTCGTTTCTCTTCCCTGAAAAGACTGGGGGCAATGAGGAGTGTGGCAGGAAACCGAGAAACAAAAGAAGATCCCAACCATTTGTTGTTTGCCTGTTTGTATATGTGCCTGTGCATAGAGAGTATCCAAACGTATTTTTTTTTTTAGAGTTAGGAATAAACCTCTTAATTTAATTGATCGTTTTTTTCTACAGTCGAAAAAGTCAAAAGCTAAATTATAGTTGTAGTCTAAGGTATTCTGACTGTGGTTATGTAAATTTGCATGTGTTGCCTTTCTTTGTTTACTATAGGAGGTTTGTGAATGGCTTGAGGCATGGCAGGTGAGATTGAATTTGTAATTGGTTTTCACCTCATATAATTAATTTACCAGGCACAAAGTTGCTGGCCATTACAATGTTTTTTTTTTATATTTTAATTTTTGAAAAAGCAACAATTTATTTAAGGGAAACCAGGTTTAAAATGCCTTAACATTTGTAATGTAAGGTCAGTAATGTCAAATTAACGGATGATCAGACATGTTCAATCTGGAGTTTGTTTTTTTGGTTGTCGGGTATTTTGCATATACCTGAGAATTCAAAGAACACAACAGTTTTGCTTTCAATGGGTTAATTAGGTTTGTAAATATTCAAGTAGGAATTAAGTTGCTTTGAATGAAATGTAATAATTTTAGCTTGAGCTTGCACTCATGCCCGTATGAATGTAGAGAGATTGTGTCCAGAATCATCTTGCTCAAATTACTAGAAGTTATGCTCATTCAAGGTTTTCTGTTCATATTGTCAAGAATGATGCAAACAATTGTGTGAATGTTTGGGTATTTGTATGAAATTAGTGGTGATGAGTCCCTTAAGCAAAGTGACATACTTAGAATTTTACTCAATTACAAGTGAAAAAATATAACAACCGCTTTTAAAGAGACTCTGTAACATCAAAAAGATCCCCTGGGGGGTACTCATCTCGGGTGGGGGAGGCTTCCAGATCCTAATGAGGCTTCCCACGCCGTCCTCTGTCCCACGGGGGTCTCGCTGCAGCCCTCCGAACAGCCGGCGACAGACCCGACTGTCAGTTCAATATGTACCTTTGCAGGCTCCAGCGGGGGCGCTGTGGCTGCTCTCGGCTCCGAACTACACGGAAATACCTGATCTCAGTCGGGTCCGCTCTACTGCGCAGGCGCCAGAAACTTGCGCCTGCGCAGTAGAGCAGACCCGACGGCGATCGGGTATTTCCGCCTACTTCGGAGCCGACAGCCGTCAGAGCGCCTGCGCAGGAGCCAGGAAGGTAAATATTGACGTCATCTTTCTCGGAGGGCTGCAGCGAGACCCCTGAGGGACGGAGGACGGCGGGGAAGCCTCATTAGGATCCGGAGGCTTCCCCCACCCGAGGTGAGTACCCCCCAGGGGATATTTTGACGTTACAGATCCTCTTTAAAGTAATTTCTTTGTTAGTTTCTGGTCTGTATCTGGGTACAATCTGGAGGGGTGTGGGAAACAAACCCTGGTGTTGGTGCATTTGGGGAGGTTTTTTGAACCGCAGAAGTTGACCCCTTGTACCACCTACTGTGCAAAGGGTGAGATCGGGGGCCAGCTAAACCTGCAAGTGGCTGAATCACACAGCCTCAAAACCTGGCCCACATCAGTCTCCTAACATGTGTAATGCCTGGAGAGGGTGGAGACGGGTCACAAATATGTCATGTTAAATGCTTATTGGTTGATTTGATTGTAATTGTCTTTATAGTTCTGTTTGTATTAATAGTGTGCTGTATAAAGCAAGGTCAGAGTCACATGCAGAGAAATGTGTTTAAGTGTAAGAACTCTATATTATTAGTATTTAGAGAAAGTATGATGTTAGTAAAAGAAATTTAAATAGAGTCGAGAATAGAAAGAGTAATCTTTGTCCAAAATATTGTTACAGAGCTACACATGTGGTAAATAGGTTGCACACACCCACTAAGCTGTTTAACTTCTTATTACCATTGAGGGCCTCTACATAACTGCTTTGATTGAGGCTGAGCTATCAATTACTTGGCTCATGCAGTTTGACGAACCTTGAACTCTTGTCTGATTCATCTTTACTAATGTGCCTGCACAATCAGAATCAGAATCAGAATAGTTTATTTCGCCAAGCATGACTGGATCATGCCCGGAATAGGTTTTAGCATCACAGGGCAGCTCACAAAGACAAGTTACAGTAGAGACATAACGTAAGAACAGTGCACAACATTAAGTTACAGCAGAAATATACAATGCAAGGAAAACCGAGGCAGTATCACAGCAAGAAGCAGCACAACGTACTCAGAAGAATCCCAGTACCGTAAACACTCATGGGCCATGGGTGGTGACAGCTAAGTACAAGTGTGAGGGGGGCACTATGGGATTTATAGGGAGTTCAATAGCCTCACCGCTGCGGGGAAGAAAGTGTCTCTGTGCCTAGATGTCTTGGTGGGGATGGCCCGGAACCTCCAACCCGATGGGAGCCGTCAGAAGAAGCAATGACCTGGGTGTGATGGGTGTTCTTTATTACCTGTCCACTTGGAGACCTACCTGTGATATCACCTGACTATGGAGGACTGGCGATCATCTGATCTCCAGTCTCCTGCACTGATGCAGCCCTAGAAGGATGACCCTCTGCTGTAAGGATGCGCCCTTCCTGCACCTGCCCTCCTCCTGTGGTGGTAATGGCTGCTTCCTGCCTTCCTTTTGTGTCATCCTTTGGGAAGAACTCCGCCTCTGCTGTTGCAACTGTGAGATGAGGTTTCTCCCAAACTATCGTCTGGGATCAGAAGTTGAGTCTGCCCTTCCCTGCCTTCTACAACCTGGCTGCAAGTGCTACATCCTTGTTATAAATCTGTTTTCATTTATTTTGTGGGTGCCCAATGCCATACAATGAAACTGCCCCCAAAAAAGCACTGGGTGTAGCCACGGTGGTTGCACGGCCAGCTCTCGACCCCCACTGTCTGTTTGCCTCAAGACAGCGAGATCTTGGCAGGAAAACATTTGCATTCATCATGCGGGCTTGTGGTGATGAATTCACCGTCCTCCATCACCCTTCAGATGAACAATATTCTACTCTGCAATAATGAACTGACATTTCCTGGACCCACTAGAGGATCTTTTTTTTTTTTCTTTCAAAATGCATTAAGAAGTTCTAACCTTATGGGTAAGGTGTGGCTTTAGGCAAGCTGTTTAAGTTTACCACATTCAGTTTTCCATTAACTTATGCAGGGCTAGATTAGGATGATATACTAACAAAGCTAACTACTGTTAACTCATCTTGTAGTTGTGTAAAGGCCCATACACACGTCTGATTTTTGTGAACGACGGGTCGTTTGAACGTCCCGTCGTTCAGTCGTTCGCCCGCCAAATCGGGCGTGTGTACAGACTGTCGTTCGCGTGATAAGACTGAGTTTGAGCGATCCGCACTTTAGAAGAAAACAATTCTACATCTGCCAGTGTTTACAGTAAAACATACCCTATTGTCTTTTCTGTCTGTATTATTGTTAAAAATAACTCACATGTTCACTCCAGTTCAATCTGGTTTTCCCCATCATCAGTGTATATAAGATTAATTTGTAAATAAAGACATCAGATACTCTTCCATCAGCTTCAGTGTTGAGTGGTTCTGTATCTCCCAGCTGGAGAGAGAGTATTCACTTAGAAGGGGGGAGGGAATTTAACCTGGGTTGCAGATGTGGGATCTGCTAAAATCATCTTGTAGCTACCTCTGATAAAATCGAGCTATCAGTGTGATCCCACTGGACGGATGTGATTTTATAAAAATGACCCATAGCACTGCATTAGCAAGAGTTTTTCAAATCACCAGGGCTTAGAAAAGGCTGCTAGTGGGTTTGAGCTTTAAAAGCCAAGCTATTCACAAGATGAAGTCAAACAATCATCAGTTGCCTCTTAAAGCGGAATATAACCCTGCATTTCAACTTTGCTCTAAAACATTATTTACAGTATATTATATGCAACCAGCATTTTTTTTTTTTACTAGACCAGCATTGGAAGGGTTACACAGGGCTTTAAAGTTCCTGGAGATTTCTGCAGACGCATCAGAAGCTGAAATAGATACATTTTGTTTACATAAATGTATCTAAGTGTTGAATGTGACTCATCTCTCTGACTGAGGAGCTTGGAGGACAGCCAGAGTGTGTAACATTTATCAATAGATACATCTAACTAGATAGAATGTAACAATCTGAACTTCTGCATATCTCTCCACGAACTTTAAACCTCTGCGTTTAACCCTTCCAATGCTGGTCTAGTAAAAAAAAAATGCTTTTTGCATATAATATGCTGTAAATAATATTTTAGAGCAAAGTTGAAATGCAGGGTTATATTCCGCTTTAAGGTGGCCACACACGATACAATAAAATGATCCGGATTTTACGGCAATTCGATAAAAACGATCAGATCTCCCCCCCAAAAAAATCGAAAGCTTTTGTTTCATGTGACTGAAATCGGATTTCCCATTTTCTTCGATTTTTATCGATCCGGAATGCCAGATATTTTTCTTCAATCTTTCTAAAGATTGTATGGTGTGTGTTAGATTGTCAATTTATTAATATACACACCCTAGCAATTTTTATCATAATTGGGGAAAAATTTTACATACGTGTGTGGTACATTGGTCATATTTTTGAAGTGTCACAATCAGTCAGAAAAGTTGATTGCAATTCTGAAATTGAACAGATATTTAAAAAAAAATTGTATGGTGTGTGGCCACCTTTAGTAATGGAATTGTCATGTTAGATACAGTCAACATAAATTGTATTCTTAACCGGTTCAGCACCGCAGTCCGAAAATCTCATGCATCCGAGCAACGTTCACCTCCCATTCATTCGCCTATAACTTTATTGCTACTCATCACAATGAATTGATCTATATCTTGTTTTTTTCGCCACTAATTAGGCTTTCTTTGGGTGCTACATTTTGCTAAGAATTATTTTTTTCTAAATCTATTTTAACAGGAAGATTAAGAAAGAAATGAAAAAAAATCATTATTTCTCAGTTTTTGGCCATTATAGTTTGAAATTAATATACGCTAGCGTAATTAAAACTCATGTATTTTATTTGCCCATCTGTCCCGCTTATTACACCATTTAAACGATGTCCCTATCACAATTTATGGTGCCAATATTTCATTTAGAAATAAAGGTGCATTTTTTCAATTTGCGTCCATCACTGTTTATAAGCTTATAATTTTAAATAATATAATAACATATTCTCTTGACATGCATATTTAAAAAGTTCAGACCCTTGGGTAACTATTTATGTTGTTTTTGTTTTTTTTTAATTGTATTTTTTATTTTTATTTTTAATAAAAAAAGTGTATGTGGGTAATTTTTGGTGTGGGAGGGAAACTGTTAATTTTAAATGTAAAATATATATTTTTTTTAATTAAAAATGAATTGTGGTGCAGTTTACTATTCGGCCACAAGATGGCCACAGTGAAAAAAGTCCTAGATGCGAACGATTTCGCATCTAGGAACTTAAAAGTAGGGGAAATGTTTCCTGGGGGCAGAAATACCACGCTCTCTGGAGAGAAAGCGTCGGTATTTCTGCGGGGAAGATAGATCGGTGAATGGGAATTATATTCCCATTCACTGATCGGGGGGCTAGCGGCGGGCAGCGGGAGCACGCGCGGGGGCGCGCCCGATCGCGCGCACGAGGCGGCGGCAGCAGCAGTGCCTATCTGGACGAGGAAGCTCGTCCAGATAGGCCGAACTGGTTAAAGTGACACTGAAGCGGAAAAAAAAATTATGATATAATGAATTGTATGTGTAATACGAATACTTAATAGAACATTAGTTGCAAAGAAAATAGTCTATATTTTTTTATAACATTGCATCATTCTCTACAATTTACACACTACACGCTGCAGAAAAAACAAACAAACACAGTGGCAGACACTTGATATAATAAGCTTCAGAAGACAGAGCTCTCTGCAACTTTGAAAGTAGTGGAGCTCAGATAAGCTCTTTTGCTTAGATGATAACTGTTCCTGTACTGGAAACAATATTAGACTCATATCTCTGCTGCTAATGTTTTATTTCTAATGCTAGGTACACGATGCATTTTTTCAGTAAATTTTCTAATTCATTTTTCTGCTGGATTCTCTTATCTTTTCTTATCAATTTCCATTCACTTCTATGAGAAATTGGCCAGAAAAACAATCGAAAATAAGATCGGACATGACAAATTATTGAATCATCTGACACAAAATTGTATGGTGTGTTCCTAGCATTAGATGTACTACACATACAAATCATATACGTTTATTTTCACTTCAGATTCCCTTTAAGGCAAACTCAGCATGCCCATTTTGTGAAAGACACAAAAAGAAAACAAGTGCTGTATCTCAAAATATAAAAGATTTATTCAAATAAAAAATCTTTACAAATTAGTAGAAAAAGTACAGAATATACATTGATCTTAATGTATCATAAAAACAAAATACTTAGTTTAAACGTTATTTACCACAATTTTTTTGTTTTTGATAGAATAAAATGTACTGTACATAAAGCTTTAATACCATACTATACAAAGTGGGTGTCTGAAAAGGCAGACATTTTTCTGTACTTGAAGGGCTCTATAGAAAGCAACAAAGTACTTCTACATATACAAAGGAAGACATGATATACAAACACTTAGAGGCCTTAAAGTGGACCCATATTAAAAATACAAAATTTCAGAAATAAAATCTATTTTCTAAATTATAATGATAAATAGCAGCCTTTTTTCAGCTGCATGATGACAAATATAAAATATTTTACATTTATTGGAGGAACCCCTCCCATCCTTTCATATTGCCGGGATTTTTCCGGCAAACTGGTGGAGGAGATAAAAAACAAAAACAAAACACAGGCTGCTACTGATGATGCCCCTGTGAGGGAGGGTAGCTGATGACAAACACACCCATGATCTAAAACCTCCTACTAAGCTCAGAAGTAATGGCTGCCACCTGTATAACCCTGGTTATGAAAAGAGAAGGGTGAAAATCATACACTGAAATGCTCGTAGGCTTAAAGGAGTGTTTATTTATCTTTGTATATATCATAGTGGTGCAACTAAATATTTTGAATTAAAAAAATATTTGGTTTGGGTCTGCTTTAAAGATAAACTCCAACCAAGAATTGAACTTTATCCCAATCAGTAGCGGATACCCCCTTTTACGTGAGAAATAGAATGCTTTTCACAAACAGACCATCAGGGGGTGCTGTGTGACTGATTTTGTGCTGAAACCCCTCCCACAAGAAGCTCTGAATACCGCGGTACTCTGGGCAAACTGCCACAATGTAACAATGTTCACAGACAGGAAATGGCTGTTTACAGCTGTCTTTAACAGCCAGAAACAGCTACATAACCTGCCCATAGTAACAATGTCACCATGTAATAAATGTCAGAATGTGAATCTGGGAGAGGAAAGATTTTACAATGAGCAAACACTGACTAAATCATTTATACATAATAATTGAAAAAATGAAGCACTTTTTTTATTACATTATTTTCACTGGAGTTCCTCTTTAAGTGAGACACTTTCGAAAACTGTTGCCTCAAACAATTGTTCCTAATAATTTTGGGTGGAAATTTAGGAATTAGCGCTGCACATTGCACATTGTTCAGTTCTATGCAGATCAATGGATTTTGTTCTATAGACAGGAGAGGAGAGGGGAAGAATGGACATGCAGTACCTCAGTGAGATCTTCAAAATAATTTCATGGAGCAATAGTGGCACAGCAAGTGCCACCCATCCTGTTGGATGGCAGGCACAGGAGATCAGGGGCATCTGAACACAAGGATTCTGGCTAGGACATTTATGAATGTTCCAGCTCATGAAAATCTCAAGTGTGTGCCAAGCTTAAGAAGCAAGCATGTGATTTAAAGAGTCATTGTAATGACATGCACCTATTTTATCAGAAGTCCAGAAGTTCTGCTACCTTTCCTCTATACTTTCCCTCAGAGATCAATTTACCTTTTATACTGTTCAGCTGACAACTGTAGCATACAATAGAATGTCAAATACAAAAGTCTGAATACTTGTTATTAAAAAGCTTCATCTACTCCTGCCTCTGATGTGAATGGTTTATGCCTTTTTTTCCTCCTGTGGCTGAATAGAGCAGCAGAATAAACTGCTCTGTACCCTAATGGTGAACATTAATGATACCATCTTGATTTTACAATCTTACCACTTTTATATAGCGCACTGTTCAAACCAGACTCTCCGCCGCTGCTACACTGGCTCCATGTGGTCTCGTAACTCCTCCTCAGCACACGCGTCCCCTCCCTATGCGTTTCATACATACTCATCAGGGGCGCCCCCTGATGAGTACTGACGTACGAAACACGTAGGGCGGGGACGTGTGTTCTGAAGAGGAGTTACGAGACCACCTGGAGCCAGTGTAGCAGCGGCGGAGAGTCTGGTTTGAACAGAGCGCTAATCCGGAGTGGCGCACGGGGAAGAGCCCGATCAAACTCTAAGCTGTGTACCTGTGTTATCCATATGAGTGCATTGGGAGTTTTACGTTCATTTTAATAAACAGTATTATGCTATGGAGCTTGTTTATGTTTAATCCGAGGAAAACGTTGTGCAGCACTATGTTCTGGTGGAGCTGATTGTGTCTTGCACTTTTCTGGGAAGCCTTGCTAATACCTCTGTAGTGGGGGACAGTGACAGATCCTGCTAACTTGGATGCTGGAGAGGAAGCCACAGAGCTAGGAAGGGGGCTGAGACCCTTCACTGTGTTTACTGACTCCTGTGATAAGAGTCAGTAGCTCTGGTGAGTGTGATTAAAGGCCCATACACACGTTGGACTTTTGCGGACGGGTCGTTTGAACGTCCCGTCGTTCAGTCGTCCGCACGCAAAATCAGGCGTGTGTACAGACTGTCGTTCGGGTGATAAGACTGAGTTTGAGCGATCCGCCAGGCGGATCGCTCAAACTCAGTCTTATCACCCAAACGACAGTCTGTACACACGCCCGATTTTGCGTGCGGGTGACTGAACGACGGGACGTTCAAACGACCCGTCGTTTGCAAAAGTCCGACGTGTGTATGGGCCTTTAGACCATCTTTTTACGATCTGGATTGGGAGTTTGAGGAAGATAAGAGAGAGCATATAGGACTGTTGTCTTATCTTGCATGTACTGGACAGTGAAAGACTTTTGGGGGTAGCGCTGTTTAACTTTGTACTTGGATAGGGGAATACAGTGATCTCTACAATAGCGCACCTCACAGCAAGATTAGGCAAACAGCCAGTGGTGGCAATTAAGCTGGTTGATTTGTGCTAAGCGCAGTGTTTAACCTTGTACAGACGAGTCACTAGCCTAGAGGCTAGCAATGTGCCTGTTGCTATGGAATGGAGAGCAGAGACGACACATGGGGAGAGGATCCTGTATACAAAATATATTTTCGCCAAAGGCAGTCCATAACAGCTGCCTCGGACGAATTTAATCCAGTCTATGTACATAGCTTTAGGTGCAAATATTCATTCTTTACAGTAAATAGAGCCATGTAGCTAAAATCCTATCTCTTTAGAACAGATCTTGATTGGCCCCACACCATACAATTTTTTATTTTATTTTCAATTGGAGAATTAATACATTTTTTGATTGATTGTAATATTTGAAAACATTGACCAATGTAACACTAACACTAACACACACACACACACACACACACAATTTTTACCCAATTAAATAAAAAAAAAACGATTAAATACACCCCCAAAAAAGGACAACCCAACACCATTCAGTTTAAATAAAAATTGATCAGAAAAATCAGCCACTTTCACTCAAATATATTGATTGGCCAATTTTACCACTTCTATGTATAGTGAGAGCCAACAGAATTTGAATACTATGAACAGATTGTGCAGGTAAGCTCATATACTACTGTACATAGAAGCGGTAATATTGGCTTATCATTGGCCAATTAAAATTGGATGTGTGTACCCTCTGGCAAGATGAGCATTACTGAATACAAACAAAACTTGCAGGGCAAAGTGTCTGTATAAGACAAAAGGAAGCATTCACGATAAACCTGTATTTAGAAGTTAACTTAATTTATCTTGGAAAAAGTAATTTTACGCATGTCACACCAGTTACACCTTATACAAAACTGTAGCCAAAACAATTTTTAAGGTCTACACATTTATAAAGTTTCAGGAGAGTTTAAACTTGCTGGGTCAGAATACTTAATTTTTTTTTTTTTGTAAAGCGCCAGGGAGTTGAACAGTCTGTCACGTTTTTATTGGTCTGTGCTTTAAGGGAGATTACTGTTCTTTTCAAGTGGAGTAAATGGAATACCCGCAAGAGGGATCCAGCCAGCAATAAATCTGAAGTGCTTCAAAGGTGGCGAAAAACAAAACTTGTATTAGGTTCAAACTTCCACTTGTGTCAAGGTTTGAAATGTGAAAATGCAATCTGCAATTTGTCAAGCCCTGCACAAAAAACAATATCTGTATCCTTAAAGTAAACCAGAGCTGAGAAAATAGGAAGAATCGATACTTACCCGTGGCTTCCTCCAGCCCCATAAGCATGTCCAAGTCCCTCGCTGTCCTCCTGGGGTCTGCCGTTCAGCCCAGTAACAGGTTCAGTGGTGTCAATCGGTGCCTTCTGCGCATGCCCGGGAGAGTCCACGCATGCGCAGAAGGCACCGATTGACGCCACTGAGCCTGTTACCAGGCTGATTGTGGCTGAACAGCAGACTGCTGGTAGGACAGCGAGGGACTCAGACATGCTTATGAGGCTGGAGGAAGCCCTGGGTATGGATTCTTCCCATTTTCTCAGCTCTGGTACACTTTAGTGTAAACAAATCTAATGATTTCTTCACCCTCTTTTTAATACTAATTTTATTTGAAAAGTTTGCATTATGGAGAAGAGATTATATTTTATACTATCTTACTGATGTTATTCTAATAGCAGGATAAGTGAATAAAAGCTGTGTGTAGTAGCAAAGTGATTAATAGTGTATTTTTTTATGGGCCAAAACATGCTTGGAACTGCAGTGTAACTAGATCGCTGTCCCTGCTGGCTGCAGCCGCTAGGTGAGTGACTCATATGTAACCATGTGATGCAAAATTGAAACAATAGAGCTTGATTACATTTTCCAGAGTCCCACTATTAAAGGTAAAATTGTGTGCCTACATGAGGAGGTGGTATTTTGTAGTTCACAAGAAGCAGGAGGTGAGCAAGTTCAAGATTCTGCTAATGGTAGGCAACAGCCTCTACAGGGCCTGAGCCTGTACTAACAGCTGCAGTTAACAGCTACACCAGCTTAGTCCACTTGGAGGAGGTAGTTCATTTTGTAGGGGAGCGGGAGAGAGCGAAGACAAAAAATCCTAGAACTGGTAAATAAAACAAGCAGCTTCTCTACTATTTAATCTGATTCTAGCCTATAGAATGTCCATACTATGGTCCTTTTACAAGTATGGCCACTGCAGCCTCTACTTCAAGTCAAGAATTGATCTTTGTGCAGCTAGAATTTTGGGATGTGCATATACAGTAGCTTCCCGGTTATCCAGACCTCCACTAATCAGCAGTCACAGTGGTGAAGGGCAACGGGCTTGCTGTTCCTAAACACTGGGTCCCATGGATCCCCCAAATTTAATATACTTTTAATTACTGTATTTTAACATTTAATACAGAGTTCCCTGTATGTTTATAGAGTAAGGTATTACCCTATTAGCTAAGCCTATTTTTTACATCGGGTCTCAAGCAACCAGAAAACACACTTATCCGGTATCAGCTGATCCCCATCTGTGCAGGATAACGGATACATGTACATACTATATATACAGTGCAGCTTTATTCTAAAATGGATTCAATTGCTTTTTTCCAAGAATTCTACACACAACACCCCAAAATGACAACGTAAAAGAAGTTTACTGGAGGTTTTGGCAAATATGTACATGTGCTTTGTTATTTTTAATGTAAGTATTCATAGCCTATGCCATAAAGCTCTTAATTGAGTGCAGATGCAAAGGGTGTGGGGGGGGGACCAGGAGAAGGTTACAGAAAAATTCCTGCTGCTTTGAAGGTTCCAACGATCACAGTGACTTCCATCTTCCATAAGTGGAGGAAGCTTGAAACCACCAGGACTCTTCCTAGAGCTGGCCAGCCATCTACACTGAGCGATCAGGGGAGAAGGGTGTTAAGGTGCGTACACACGTCAGATAAAAATGAAAGATCACAGACCAATTTTACCTCCTTTCATGTAGTATGAGAGCCATACTCTACACAGTCTATTCTATGGAGCTGAACTCCCCATCAGATAGAAATCTTTGCAAGATGCTGCACACAAAGATGCTGTACACATGCAACAGATCAGTATCTGCAAAAGATCTGTTCCTGAAAAAGATTCATTCCTGCAAAATGCATTCATAGTCTATGACATCTGCAGATCTCATACACACCTTGTTTAATGGACATTCATCTGCAGATCAGACAATTATCTGCCGATCTGAAGATCCAACCTGGTGGATCTGATCTACAGATAATTGTCTGTTAAACAAGGTCTGCAGATATCATAGACTATGAATGCGTTTTGCAGGAACGGATCTTTTGCAGGAACAGATCTTTTGCAGATACTGATCTGTTGCATGTGTACAGCATCTTTGTGTGCAGCATCTTGCAAAGATTTCTATCTGATGGGGAGTTCAGCTCCATAGAATAGACTGTGTAGAGTATGGCTCTCATACTACATGAAAGGAGGTAAAATTGGTCTGTGATCTTTCATTTTTATCTGACGTGTGTACGCACCTTTAGTCAGGGAAGTGACTAAGAACCCGAGGGTTACTCTGTCAAAGCTCCAGATGTCTTCTATGGAGAGAGGAAACCTTCCAGAAGGACAACCATCTCTGCAGCAATCCACCAATCAAGCCTGTATAGTAGAGGGGTCAGATGAAAGCCACTCCTTATTAAAAGGTACATGTCAACCTGCCTGGAGTTTGCCAAAAGGCAACTGAAGGACTCTCAGACCATGAGAAACAAAATTCTCTAGTCTGATGAGACAAAGATTGAATTTCTTTGGTGTGAATGTGAGGAGGAAACCAGGCACCGCTCATCACCAGGCAAATCCCATCCCTATAGTGAAGCATGGAGTGGGGGCATTTTTCACCCGCAGGAACTGGGAGGCTAGTCAGGATAAAAGGGAAAGATGATTGCAGCAATGTACAAAGACATCCTGGATGAAAACCTGATCCAGAGCGCCCTTGAACTTAGACTGGTGCAACGGTTCATCCTTCAGCAGGACAATGACTAAGCACACAGCCAAGATATCAGAGTCGCTTCAGGACAACTCTGTGAATGTCTGAGTGGCCTAGCCAGAGCCCAGATTTGAATCCGATTGAACATCTCTGGAGAGATGTTAAAATGGCTGTACACCGATGCTTCCCATCCAACCTGCTGGTGTTTGAGGGGAGCTGCAAAGAGGAATGGGCAAAACTGGCCAAGGATAGGTGTGCCGAGCGTGTGGCATCATATTCAAAAAGACTTGAGGTTGTAATTGATGCCAGGTACATTGACAAAGTATTGAGCAAATGCTCTTATGTACATGTGATTTCTCGTTTTTTTTTTCTTTTTAACAAATTTGGCAAATCCTCAAGTAAAATGTTATGGGGTGCTGTGTGTAGAATTCTGAGGAATTTTTCTTTTAATCCATTATGGAGTAAGGCTGTAGCATAAAATGTGAAAAAATTAATGCGCTGTGAATACCATACTTTCTAGTTGCACTGTATATACTGTAGCTTCTCCCTAAATATACAGTTGTGCTCAAGTTTACATACCCCAGCAGAATTTATGATTTCTTAACCATTTTTCATAGAATATGAATGATAAACTTCTTTCACTCATGGTTAGTGGTTGCCTGAAGCCATTTACTGTCAAACTGTGTTTACTTTATTTAAACCATAACCACTACACAAACTACCCAAATTACCATAATCAAAAGTTTACATACCCCAGTTCTTAATACCATGTTTTGCACACTTTAACCAGTTCACCCCCAAGGGTTTTTATCCTAACGGACCAGAGCAATTTTCAGTTGTCAGTGCTCCTCCCTTTTATTCCCTAATAACTTTATTACTACTTATCACAAGAAAATGATCTATACCTCGTTTTTTTCGCCACCAATTAGGCTTTCTGTGGATAGTACATTTTGCTAAGAATTTTTTTATTCTAAATGCGTTTTAATGAGAAAAACGGAAAAAAAATCATTATTTCTCAGTTTTCAACCATTATAGTTTTAAAATTAAACATTCTCCTGTGGATAAAACAAACACGTTTTATTTGCCAAGTTGTCCCGATTATTAAACAGTTTAAATGATGTCCCTATCACAATGTATGGCGACAGTATATTATTTTGAAATATAAGTGTTATTTTTCTGTTGTGTTTTTTTTTATTCTGGCCATAATTACAAGCCCCTATGTAATAACTTAAAATTAATTTCCCCCCATAAAATATAAATTAACAAAGCTGAGTCCCTAAGGCAACTATTTATTTATTTTTTTTAGCTGATTTTTTTTTTTTTACAAGTGTTTTTTTTTTTTTGGGGGGGGGGGGGGGGGGTGGTTGGAAGTGTAATTTTATTAAGATCTGTATGTACTTGAAAATGAATGTATTTTGTAGGTGTAATATACTTTTTGGCCACAAGATGGCGCTAATGAACACTCATAGGAAATGTTCACTTTTTTTTTCTTCACTTTATTTAATTGTTACATTTCCTGTTATTGTGAATGGACGTAGCTGCTGTTCGCGGTCACGTCCATTCACTCCAGGCACTGCGATTGGGTAGAGGACCGTTCGGTCCTCTTCCCCAATCACCCAGCACGGAAGCCCGACGGAAACAGCGGCGGTAGCTGCGCACACACGGCGGTAGCATCGGCGGGAACGCGGGACGTATTAAAACGTCATGTTGCTGTTAATAGCGGTAAGCATGACGTTTTAATACGTTAGGATGTCAGTAAATGGTTAACATCAAAGTCCGCTTTAAGTCTTTTGTGGTAATTGTGGACGAGGCTCTTTATCTTCTTAGACAGTAAAGCTGCCCGTTCTTCCTGGCAAAAACCTTTTAGTTCCAGTAAATTCTTTGGCTGTTTTGTGTGCAGTGATTGGCTTTTGAGTAGTAAACTACTTGAATTTGAAATTCAAATGAAGTCAAATGACTTCATGTGTGACCGCAGAATAGGGGGGTAAACTTACCCAGAAGTCTTCGGGACTTCTGCTTCCATGACCCGTGATAGACGTAATGAAAGCCGCATTGCATGACTCACTATCACACTTCCTCTTTTAAGCCGGAAGGAAGTGTGAAAGTGAGTGGTGGAACGCGTATCACACGTAATGGAATGCAGATGTCCTGAAGACTTCTGGGTAAGTTAAACTCCTCCCCCCCCGATCAATCGGTCACCCGTGAAGTCATTTGGCTTCATTTGAATTTTGAATTAGAGTAGTTTACTACTCGAAAGCCCATGCCTGCTTGCGTGAACTGCATGTATGAGGTCTCCCCAGAGTTGCTCAACGATATTGGGGTCAGGAGGCTAAGATGGCTTCTCCAGAACCTTAATTTTATTTTGTTGTAGCCAATGAGAGGCTGACTTGGCCTTTTGTTAGAATGTCCAAGTACGCCTTATGTTCAGCTTCATGGCTGATGAGTGCACATTTTCCTCCAGTATTTCTTTTTTTGATAACTTACTGCATACATAATGCCATAAATTCTGACCACATTTCCTGAGCCTTTGTAGCTCACACATCACCAAAACATCAATGATCCACCACGTTTCACAATAGGACTGGTGTACATTTCATCATATGCCTTGTTAACTTCTCTCCAAATTTAGCATTACTGGTTATGGCCAAAAAAGATAAATTTTAAACTCGTCACTACAAATTACTTTGTGTCAGTCGGTTTGAGGCTTGTCTCTGTGCTGTTTAGCATCCTGTACGCAGGATACTTTGTGGCATTTGCGTAGTAATGGCTTTCTTCTGGCACCTCAACCATGCAGCCCATCTTTCTTGAAGTGCCTCCCTATTGTGCATCTTGAAACTGCTCCAACACTTTTTTTTACAGAGTGCACTGTATTTCATCTGAAGTTTTTTGTAGGTTTTTCCTTGCATCTCGAAAACATTTTTTCTAGCAGTTGTGTCTGAAATTTCAGTTGGTCTACCTGAACATGGTTTAGTTTTAACAGAAACCATAATTTTTTTTCACTTCTTAAGAGTTTAAACACTGCTGCATATTTTCTTATATTGCCTTCCTGTTTTATAGCGTTCAACTACCTTTTGCCACAGATCCTTTGACATTTACTTTCCCCATGACTTAGAATCCAAGAAAACATCAGTGCAGCGCAGGATGAAAGATGCAAGGATCTGTTAGGAGCCCAGAAACACACTGATCTTTTATACAAACCCACTAATTACAAGCAAACAGCCCACAGGTGAAGATGGTTACCTTAAATAGACATTAAAACCTGTTTGTGTCAAGTTGTGTGTATGCTATCAGTCCAATTCACCAGGCTACCATTCGTGTCCTTACCTCTCCCTCTAGATTGTAAGCCTTTGGGCAGGGTCCTCCTCCTTTTGTGTCCTACCTGATCTGGCACCTCCATTACTGTGAACCCATGCCATGCATTTGAGTGAACCTAACTTGCCTAATCTCCATGCTTCATCCAGTGACTGACTAAGCATTACCTTGTACTAATACTGTGCTGTGTGATCTGGTTTTCTTGTATTCCTGTATTGTCATATTGCTGTATGTCACCCCTAAATATTGTTTGTAACCTAAATTAATGTTCAGCGCTGCGTAATATGTTGGCGCTTTATAAATACAATAAATAATAATAGGTTATATAAACCTTTGATCAGGATCATCTAGGTAGTTTGTGTAGTAATTATGATTTAAAAAGAGTTAAGGTAGCCATACACTGGTCGATTTGCCATCAGATTCGACCAACAGATAGATCCCCCTCTGATCGAATCTGATCAGAGAGGGATCGTATGGCTACCTTTACTGCAAACAGATTGTGAACCGATTTCAGCCTGAAACCGTTCACAATCTGTTGTGGTGGTGGTGATGGTGCTGCCACTCCCCCCGCCCGCCCGCATACATTACCTGCTCTGCCGGCACGACTCACCCCGGTCACCCCTGCTCCGTTTCCGCTCTCCGGCCCCGGCATGCTTCACTTCTTCCTGCCCGGCAGGAAGTTTAAACAGTAGAGCGCCCTCTACTGTTTAAACTTCCTCTCGGGCAGGAGGAACTGAAGCATGTCGGAGACCTGCGCGGACACGGAGCAGCGATGACCGGGGACAGTCGCGCCGGCGGAGCAGGTAATGTATTGCCGCTCTATTGCGTCGGGCACTCGACCGCTGCTAGCGACGCGCTCCCTACCCGCGGGCGATCGACGGTAATTTTCCGCACGGATCGATCGACGGGATCGGACGAAATGGAGCGAAATTCGGCGTGTAGCGCGAACGATTGGCAGCAGATTCGATCCCAGTGATCGAATCTGCTGTCGAAACGGCGGCAAATCGGGCCAGTGTATGGCCAGCTTAAATACAGTTTGACAATAAATGGCTTCAGCCAACAACTAACCATGAAAACAACAAAGAAGAGTTTGTGTTATTTATATTCTATGAAAAATAAATAAGAAAACATTGCGTCAGGGTATGTAATCTTATGAGCACAACTGTATTGGTTATTTATACTTGACTATGTATAAATCAGCTTTTAACCTCCCTGGCGTTCAATTTTCTGTGCAAAAAGTGATTTAATTTATTTTCACAACCTTTTTTTTTTTCCTGTAACTTGCCAAAAAATTGTCAAGCAAGGGTATACTAATACAGTGCAGGAGAGTATTGATGTGTATGCACGTCAATACTGTTCACAGCATATTTTGTACTGATGTGTAAATCCATCAAAACCACCAGGGAGGTTAAATGACCACAGGAATAATTTGTTAATTTTCTCTCGAGACTTTTGTCTAGAAACCTCAGGTAGGCGTTTTACATCAACAGCCGATTTTACAATATCCAGTCTCTTGTCAGAAAAAAAAAATGTCTTTAAAGAACACCATCATCTCTGGAGCTGTTAACCAAGCAATATGTTTAACTATTCATCTCTCAGACTCCTACAAAGTCTTTGTGGTTAGCTGTCTAATTCTAACGTTGGCCAGACACATGAATTGCCACCCATTGTGAAAAAATGATTGCTTCCTCTCTTATAGGATTCAAAAAAGTAATATGTTCCAACCACACACGGGACATCAATTTTCAATAGATTCTAGTAGAGAACAAGCTTAATCCTCTAGGTGACACTTTAGGGAATAAGCACTGTACAGACATGTCAGTCTGGTATACCAAAACAATGTGCACTCTGGGGAAAGGAGGTTGTACAGGGCACGAGTACAGGGTAAAGAGAGAAACAAAGCGTTCAACAGTAGATGTTGCTTAACCACTTAAGGACTGCAGTCTTAAAACCCCTTAAAGAGACTCCGTAACAAAAATTGCATCCTGTTTTTTATCATCCTACAAGTTCCAAAAGCTATTCTAATGTGTTCTGGCTTACTGCAACACTTTCTGCTATCACAGTCTCTGTAATAAATCAATGTATCTTTCCCCTGTCAGACTTGTCAGCCTGTGTCTGGAAGGCTGCCAAGTTCTTCAGTGTTGTGGTTCTGCTATGAACTCCCCCTTTCAGGCCCCTCTCTGCACACTGCCTGTGTGATATTTAGATTAGTGCAGCTTCTCTCTGCTCTCTTATCTTTTACAAGCTGGATAAATCGTCCTCTGAACTGGCTGGGCTTTCACATACTGAGAAAATTCAGACAAGGGCAAAGCTGTTTGCTGGAAGAAAAGAGTAGCCTGAAACTTCAGTGCATGAGAGATGCAGGGGGAAAGAAACACACAAATGATCTCGAGATTCAAAAGGAAGGGTGTATACAACCTACTTCCTGTTTTGGTGGCCATTTTGTTTGTTTATAAACAAACTTTTTAAAATACCTCAAGGTATTCCGTTAGGAGTATGGTGAGTTCATAGAAGATTTTATTTTTTGTCACAAGTTAGCGGAAATTGATTTTTATTATTTTTTTTCACAAAGTGTCATTTTTCACCAACTTGTGACAAAAAATAAAATCTTCTATGAACTCACCATATTCCTAACGGAATACCTTGGGGTGTTGTCTTTCTAAAATGGGGTCACTTGTGGGGTTCCTATACTGCCCTGGCATTTTAGGGGCCCTAAACCGTAAGGAGTAGTCTAGAAACCAAATGCTTCAAAATGACCTGTAAAATCCTATAGATACTCATGGGACGTTGGGCCCCTTAGCGCACCTAGGCTGCAAAAAAGTATCACACGTGGTATCGCTGTACTCGGGAGAAGTAGTATAATGTGTTTTGGGGCGTATTTTTACACATACCCATGCTGGGTGGGAAACATATCTCTGTAAATGACTGTGTAAAAAAAAAAAAGTCATTTACAGAGATATGTTTCCCACCCAGCATGGGTATGTGTAAAAATACGCCCCAAAACACATTATACTACTTCTCCTGAGTACGGCGATACCATATGTGACACTTTTTTGCAGCCTAGGTGCGCTAAGAGGCCTAAAATCCTATGAGCACCTTTAGGATTTCACAGGTCATTTTGAGGTATTTGATTTCCAGACTCCTCTTCAAGGTTTAGGGCCCCTAAAATGCAAGGGCAGTTTAGGAACCCCACAAGTGACCCAATTTTAGAAAGACAACACCCCAAGGTATTCCGTTAGGAGTATGGTGAGTTCAGAGAAGATTTTATTTTTTGTCACAAGTTAGCAGAAATTGATTTTTATTGTTTTTTTTCACAAAGTGTCATTTTCCACTAACTTGTGACAAAAAATAAAATCTTCTATGAACTCATCATACATCTAACGGAATACCTTGGGGTGTCTTCTTTCTAAAATGGGGTCACTTGTGGGGTTCCAATACTGCCATGGCATTTTAGGGGCCCAAAACCGTGAGGAGTAGTCTGGAGTAGTA
The DNA here is from genome assembly GCF_040937935.1 of Hyperolius riggenbachi. Lineage (NCBI taxonomy): Eukaryota > Metazoa > Chordata > Amphibia > Anura > Hyperoliidae > Hyperolius > Hyperolius riggenbachi. The sequence goes on from NC_090654.1 coordinate 144,033,601, forward strand.
TAAGCATCTGCAAATTTTGATGACAGGTGGTCTATGAGGGGCCGAATTGTGTGGAACCGGTCAGAAGTAGAGATGGCCCAGTCTTAGGGAACTCATGGAGAAGCACATGATCAGTTTGATCAGCTGATAGATTTGTAAGCCTCTGATTTGCTGTGATGACTTCCTGGTTTAACACATGATCATGACCAGCAAATCAGAGCCTTACAAATCTATCAGCTGATCAAACTGATCATGTGCTTCTCCATGAGTTCTCCATGGCTGGGCAATCCCTAGTCATAAGCAGGGTGGCCTCTTAGATGACAGGATGTATTGGCACAGAAGTGCAGGAAGCGCAGGATGTTCTCAAATCGTGACCTGGACATGGCAGCAGAGAACATGGGCATGTGATGTATTTGGTGCGTAGACCAATAAGACCGCAACACATTCTTTTTGACTAGACCCATGTTAACCCTCCTGGCGGTTAATTTTTTCTGCCAAATAGGCAGAAATCCACTTTTAAAAAAAAAAATAAAAAATTGTTTTGTTTCATGTAAAGCTACCAGAGTGGTAGCTACATGAAACACCACTAGAGGGCGCATATGTCCCTCTAGTGCGATCCGTCGCCGGCATCAATAGCAAACAGGGGAACGCGTATATAACGCGTTCCCGTTTGGCTTCTCCTGTCGCCATGGCGACGATCGGAATGATGTCATGGATGTCAGACGCCTCCGATCCAGCCCATAGCGCTGCCTGGAACTCATTGGTCCGGGCAGTGCAGGGCTCTGGCGGGGGGGCTGGGCCTCTTCCGCCGCTGCGTGTGGGCGATCGGCGGTGATCAAGCTGTGCGCGTGGCTAGCAAAGTGCTAGCTGCACGTACAGCACTTTAAATGGTGCAAATCGCCCCACCAGGGGCTGAGATATCCTCCTGCGCGGCATAGCCCGAGCTCAGCTCGGGCTTACCGCCAGGAAGGTTAAGGAGAAGGCCCAAAAAAATGTTACATTAGGAAACGGAGTGGTTTCCACCGAAAAGGCTGGCCATGGTAGCTTCTTGGATTGGCGGTTGCGTATTGTGTGGCATAACGGTTGGTCTCAGCAAAATTAAGTCGTAGAGACCAGCAGTGATCAGAAATCTCTGAAAATTCTGTCACTGCGGTGGGGCGGGTGAGGGTTTGGCCAGGTGATCAGAAGCCCGCAGGGGGCAGATTAGGGCCTGATCTGATGGATAGGGGTGCTAGGGGGTGACAGGAGGTGATTGATGGGTGTCTCAGGGTGTGATCAGAGGGGGGAATAGATGCAAGCAATGCACTGGGGAGGTGATCGGGGGAGGGGGGGGTCTGAGGGCGATCTGAGGGTGTGGGCGGGTAATTGGGTGCCCGCAAGGGGCAGATTAGGGTCTGATCTGATGGGTATCAGTGACAGGGGGTGATCGATAAGTGATCAGTGGGTGATTAGAGATGAGAACAGATGTAAACAATGCCCTGGAGGGGTGATCTGCGGGCGGGTCTGCGGGCGATCTGAGGGTATGGGCCGGTGATCAGGTGCCCGCAAGGGACAGGTTAGGGTCTGACCTGATGGGTGGCAGAGACAGGGGGTGATTGACAGGTGATCAGTGGGTGATTACAGGTGAGAATAGATTTATACAGTACACAGGGGGGGGGGTCTGGGGAGGATCTGAGGGTGTGGGGGGTGATCAGGAGCCCCCAGGGGGCAGTTTAGGACCTAATCTAAAATATAGCGTTGACAGATAGTGACTGATGGGTGATTAGGGGGTGATTGAGTGCAAACAGTGGTCTGAGGGCGTGATCAAGAGGGATTTGAGGGGTGCTGTGGGCGATCAGGGGGGCAGGATCAATGTGTGTGTGTTTTTACATACACAGCTGCCTCCTCGCCTGGTGGTCCCTCGATCACTGGGATCACCAGGGGAGGAGGCAGCCTGTATAATACACTTTGTGTACATTACAAAGTGTATTATACACTTTTGCAGGGCGAGATCGGGCTGTTTACAACCTGCCTGCGCTGCTAAATGGCCAGCGGGTTGACGTCACGGGTTGGGCGGTGCCTAATTCCGGCTGATGCGTGCGCATCTATGCGTGTGATCCCCGGCTAATTAGTCCCCCAGGTGCCGCCGCTGATCGGCGTTACGTGATGCTGGGGGTGCCACTTTGCCGCCGCTTATTGGTAGTGGGCGGTCGGCAAGTAGCTAAAAGTGCTCTCAGGAGACACCTGTACACACTAGATATTTGGCTTAAAGAAGTAAAAAAATAAATAAATATGTAAGTGGCATTAACTACATTGGCTTCAATTCATCAAGCATTACCGCATTCGGTAATGCTGAAAACAGCTGACTTAACGAAGCACTTTAGAAAATGTTAATTCATCAAAGCTGTTACCGAATGAGAAGCTGAAATGACACAGCAATGAGATAAATTACCGACATGTGCTCAACAAATGTTAATTCATCAAGGTTCCCACATTCACTAACACATTCGGTGTTTATCTCAAGCTCTCCCCTGTCGTTACAGCAGGCTTCGAAAGCCTTCTGTGTGAATGTTTTCATGATTAGCAGGAGCAGGCAGCCAATAGAAACAGCCCCTGTTTTCCTGCAAGTGCCGCTGATAGGTCACACAAGCTTCTCCACACAAGCTTTCAGAAGCCCCAGGCAGTGAGCAGAGAGAACGGGTCAAAATATATCCCCAGATTCCCTTCGGTGGTGTAACCCTTTCAGGCCCTGTTTGATAATGCAAAGATGCTGGTGGTGAAATCACCAAGCATGGCATTTGTAATGTCTCCAGGAAGTTCATCTACGTTGTGGCAAATAAATAAAATGTTAAGAAAGACTGATCGACAGATTCAGAGCAGCAGAGGCAGTATAAATAACAGTAACTATAACACCTTTACATCTAAAGGGATGTCTGGATGCCTTCTATTGTTATCAGCTTGTAACAACCCAGGGACATTCCAAGCTGCTCTGCACCACTCTGCTGTTATCGAACAGCCTTTGATGAATTGAAGCCTAGTAGTTCGGTAACTTAAGGAACCTCTACCACACATGGGAAAATATTGATGAATTAGCACAGTGAAGTGTAAAATACCGAATGCGGTATTTTAAGGACTGGGGTTTTGTTATCGAACACCCTTTGATGAATTGAAGCCTATGTCACATTAGAAATCATAATTCCCCTTCTGGTCAAAATCAGCTGGTATAAAAAATAACCTTTTTTAGCTTGGGGGGAAAAAAAAAAAAGACGGCTAAGGAGTGACCTGATTAACGTATAAATACATCAGAAGGGAATACACAAACTTTTTGTCCCTAGGCTTGTACAAAGGACAAGGGGACAGAGGGAAAAAGGATTTACCATTTATTTAGGAAAGGGTTCTTTTACAGAAAGTACCATAGTTAAAATGTGGAATGTTTAAAGTGTACCTGAGATGAATGATTAGGGGTAGTTTATACTTAACTGGGGCATCCTCCAGCCCCATGAGTACCCGCCGAAGATACCGGAGGCGATCCTGGGACAACGGAGCGGCCGGGAGGACAGCGTGGGAGCCCACGACCGTCTTGGGGCTAGTAATAGCCCCAGATAAGTATAATTTTCCCCCAATTATTCAATCTCAGGTTCCCTTTAACCACAGGAAGTAGTTATGGCAAATTTTATATTGGCATTTATAGGAGGTTTCGGTGCTTTTCTTGCACTGACATCCATGGCTATAATTACTACGTCACTCCCAGCAGAGTTAATCAAGGGATTTAATCTGGGTGCTACCTGAAGTTTTGTTTCCCTTGAAGGTTAATTGGCCAAGCATGTAAGGTTTTATTTGCTTTCCCCTGGATCAACTGGAATATTTGAGGGTGTAGGACAGAAATTTACCTAATTTTTAGTAATTTTCTCCTCTTTGAACTTGGACCGTTTTTTTTTTTGTCAACAAAACTATTTAACATCTTGCATAATAATGAAATATCTAGTTTAACCTCCTTAGCGTTCTGGACAAGCGAGCTCAGCAACGCCGGAGGGCACTGCTCAGGCCCTGGTGGGCCGATTTGAATAATTTTTATTTTGAAACACGCAGCTAGCACTTTGCTAGCTGCGTGTTTTTCCGATTGCCGCCGCTCCGCCGTGTAATAGTCCCCCCCCCCCAAGACCCTGTGCGCAGCCTGGCCAATCAGTGCCAGGCAGCGCTGAGGGGTGGATCGGGACTCCTTGTGAAGTCACGACGTCATTCTGTTCGTCGCCATGGCGACGGGGGAAGCCCTGAAGGAAATCCCGTTCAGAACGGGATTTCCTGATGGGCATGATCGCCGGCGGAGATCGGAAGGCAGGAAGCAGGGAGGGGGGAATCATGTAGCTAGCGCTAGGCTAGCTACATGGTTAAAAAAGAAAATTAGGTTTAAAAAAGCACCAGCAGCCGTGCAGCCGCGGGTAATCAGAACGCCAGGGAGGATAATCTGTAAGCAACCTACTGCTATTTTCAGATAATGTGCCTTTTTCAGACTGTAGTGTCATACTTTGCACACAGGTAATCTTTAAATCCTTATCTCCTACATTCAGAGATAAAAGAACAATCTTCACAGACTGATAAACTAATTGCTGCAGCACAGGTCAGTGACTGATAAGATTCCAGGAGAAAGAAGAAGAAGAAAAAAAAAAAACTATTTAGGGTTGGTTTCCATTGAGCCAGCGTGCATCCATCCGAATCCCTGTAGCTGTGTCATGCACGGCTAGAGGAAGTCTGGGTGCACGCTGCGGGGAATTGCAGCAGGCCATCCAGATAAAGTCTGCATGAGATTCAGACAGCAAGGCTATTGGTGGAATAGGCAGCGTTTTCCCCATTCAAATCGCTTGCGGGGAAATGCTGCAGACTCCGCAGCAGTTGAAATATGTCCTTCACCCTTTCTGGTACTTTTTTTTTTTTTTTTTTTTTTAAATAGTTTGTTTTTTGAGAACTTCAAGCAATCCTGAAGGGAGAACAAATTATAAAAAGTTAGATACTTACCCAAGTGGTGTAAATCCTCGAGATAATCCAGAGACTTCCCAGATCCTTACAGCCCACCCATTCCAGTGCTGGATACCTCTATACTCAATGGGTAAAACAGGTTTGTTCTGGCATCCACAATGGGCATGCAGGAGTATGGTCCCTGCATGCCCAGTTGAGGGACCAACGAACTTGTGCAGAGACGAAAAAGCTGTGCATGAGTATCTACTCTTACTGGGCGTGCATGGACTGTACTAGCGCATGCCCAGTGCAGATGAGAGCATTCATTGCCAAGCTCCTAGCCAGAAGATAAGAGTGATCCTTCACTGGAATGGTGGCCTGTAGAAGGATCTAAGAAGCTTCTGGACTATCCAGGGGCCCATCACAACTGAAGTATCTGATTTTTGGAGGTTTTTCTATACTTTAGGATTACATTTAAAAGACTAGTCCATTGGAGCAGAGGAGGCATTTTGCCTATACTTATACTTTAACTAGCAGAACTTTTAACCAAGTATTTCATTTTTTTTCCTTTTGCTGTAGCCTCAGCAGAGGAAAGACTAGAGACTAAAAGCAGAGTCTGTGAGGATCATCTCCAACTAATCACAGAGTGAACATCCTGATGGTGTCACTAGGTGGTTTAATCTGACACACCACAATTGGATCAATAAAATCAAGGAATCTGTCAATAGCTTGTGTGTCAAATATGATTTTTTTTGTAATTTCTCAGAAGTAAGCTTTGAGTCAGACATGAGAAAAGCGCTATATACAAAATCAGATTCCACCCATTCATATCAATGGATAAAATGTAAAAGGCTGCCATTCTCACAGTAATCAAGCCAGAGTCCCCACACTTGGCACAGTTGGTCACTTGGTGACCGAGGTTACAAATTCAGGAAAAGTGGGCGGAGCATAAAACAGCCAAATTTCAGCCATTCATTTTAAATGGGAAAATGTAAACTGCAGCCCTTCTTCACTGTTAATGGCAGGGTTCTCAAACTTTGCACAGTTGGGTGGCGGATTAATATTCAGAAAAGTGGGTGGAGCCTAAAAAAGCCAATCAAAATTTGTCTGTTGATTTTCAAGGGGAATGTTTAATTTGCTGCCATTCTTGCACGGTTAATGGCACAAGCCTCAAACCTAGTACAGTTGGTCACTGGGGTTCAAATTCAGAAAATGGTGCGGAGCCACAAACAGCCAATCAGATTTGTTTTGTTTTTTTTACTGGGAAAATACAAATTATTGATGCCTAAAACCGCAAAGCTCACAGACTTGGTCATTGAGTGACTGTATGTCCAGGTTACAAAAAGTGGGCAGAACCAAAAACAAATTTCACTGGGAAAATAAAAACTGCAGGCCTTCTTACACTGTTAATGGCAGGGTTCTCAAACTTTGCCCAGATGGTCACTGGGGGACTGAGATTAGTATTCAGGGAAGTGGGTGGAGCCTATAATTGCCAATCAAAATTCACCTGTTGATTTTCAAGGGGAATATTTAAATTGCTGCCATTTTTACACTGTTAATAGCAGATGCCTCAAACCTGCTACAGTCGGTCATTGTGTGACTGGGGTTCAAATGCTGGAGCCAAACAGCCAATCTGATTTGTTTAATTTCTTTGGAAATATACAAATTATTGATGCCAAAGCTCACAAACTTGGTCATTGATTAATTGTGTGTTAGGGTTAGAAAAAGTGGATGGAGCCAACACCAGCCAAATACATACCCGGGCAACGCCGGGTGATCAGCTAGTTATTAATAAACAGTTCCAAAGAATGCCTGTCAGCCAAGTACTGATGGAGAAAGAGGCACCAAAAAGTGATAAAAATGTATTAAAACCAATAAAATAAATGAGAGGTGGCTTACCTCAAAGATGACACAAAGAACAATGGAATCTGGAAATTTTAATTTGCACTATTGCACCTCATTATGTGATTACATAGGACTGACTTCCTCATGCTGAAAATCAGTTCCAGCTGTATCTCTAAGCCGAGAAGCGAGCACCTTTTTCTACCTACATAAGAGGTTGCTAACCCCGCTGGCACACTTGGGTGCTGTTTTTCTTCAAGAGTGCAACCATACAGAAAGACCTGGATAACCGAGTGGAGACTGTTGTATTCTCCACCTGCCTTATTGGTTGGTTGCCCCTGTTGCAGCCCTATTTTTTGAGTACTAATTCTCAATATGCTTTTTTTTTTTTTTTTTATTACACTCTAATGTACTACACCTTCTGGGTTCCTGTCGTCGGTGTGTTTTTTTCTTTCAATGGTACAGCTCTACTCTATCACACCTAAAAAGTAGTGACAGACTACTGTCACATAATCAGTTGAGTGGTCCCTGGCGCAATGAGAAAGGAAGGGGATTGACCTTGACCTTAGAACACAGAGGCCAAGTGCTTAGTCATCTTTAGAAATGACCGGACAGATGGGAGTGCACATGTAAAAATATCTGGGTACTGGCTGGTTATTATAATTAAAAACATATACACTCACCTAAAGGATTAATCGGAACACCATGCTAATACGGTGTTTGACCCTCTTTCGCCTTCAGAACTGCCTTAATTCTACGTGGCATTGATTCAACAAGGTGCTGAAAGTATTCTTTAGAAATGTTGGCCCATATTGATAGGATAACATCTTGCAGTTGGAGATTTGTGGTATGCACATCCAGGGCACGCTGTTCCATCACATCCCAAAGATGCTCTATTGGGTTGAGATCTGGTGATTGTTGTGGCCATTTTAGTACAGTGAACTCATTGTCATGTTCAAGAAACCAATTTGAAATGATTCGAGCTTTGTGACATGGTGCATTATCCTGCTGAAAGTAGCCTTCAGAGGATGGGTACATGGTGGTCATGAAGGGATGGACATGTACAGTAACAATGCTCAGGTAGCTTGTGGCATTTAAAATGCCCAATTGGCAATAAGGGGCCTAAAGTGTGCCAAGAAAACAACCCCCCACACCATTGCACCACCACCACCAGCCTGCACAGAGGTAACAATGCATGATGGATCCATGTTCTCATTCTGTTTACACCAAATTCTGACTCTGTTGAGACTCATCAGACAAGGCAACATTTTTCCAGTCTTCAACTGTCCAATTTTGGTGAGTTCGTCCAAATTGTAGCCTCTTTTTCCTATTTGTAGTGGAGAAAAGTGGTACCCAGTGGGGTCTTCTGCTGTTGTAGCCCATCCACCTCAAGGTTGTGCATGTTGTGGCTTCACAAATGCTTTGCTGTATACCTCGGTAACGAGTGGTTATTTCAGTCATTGTGCTCTTCTATCAGCTTGAATCAGTCGGCCCATTCTCCTCTGACCTCTAGCATCAACAAGGCATTATCGCCCACAGGAGTGCCGCATACTGGATGTTTTTCCCTTTTCACACCATTCTTTGTAAACCCTAGAAATGGTTGTGCGTGAAAATCCCAGTAATTAAGCAGATTGTGAAATACTCAGACCGGCCCATCTGGCACCAACAACCATGTCAGGCCCAAAATTGCTTAAATCACCTTTCTTTCCCATTCTGACATTCAGTTTGGAGTTCAGGCGATTGTCTTGACCAGGACCACACCCCTAAATGCATTGAAGCAATTGCCATGTGATTGGTTGATTAGATAACTGCATTCATGAGAAATTGTACAGGTGTTCCTAATAATCCTTTAGGTGAGTGTATAGTGTGGTGAAGCCCATGAAAGTAGCCTGCCACTTTATTATACAAATGTCTAATCATTCAAGTGCAAAACAAAGCATTAAAAAAAGGAAATTAAAGGGGGAATCAAGAATAATTCAATAGATTTTTTTTTCATTCTTACCCTTTGTGACTTCACAGTAGATCACTGAATTGTTTGGTGGAGTAGAACTAAATTAACAAATATTGACTAGTGCCTTAGCCCTTACATACAAACTTTTCAGACTTTTAATGAATATTAAGTGGACAAACTGTCTCTGCGGAATAACATTGCACTGTTTACCAAGTTGCTTAAACTGATATTCTGCTGTGCTGGACATTAACGCAATCCCAGTATTGACATATCAATCTTCCCACAAGACTATCAGGCCTCCCAGGTCCACAACAGCATAACAGCCTGCAATTACTTCCGAGAAAATGGGGGCTAAAACTAGGGGAAAGAGTGTTAACGTGTGACATCAGGACAATTTTATAGTAAGAGGCAAATTTGTGATTAAATGTCTAACAAACTTGAGGGTGATAGCAACATCATCATATAGCAGATCACAGATTATCCTGCAAAATCAAACCATGGAGAATCACTGAACAAAAATGCCTATACTGCATACAACAGATACACCTACTAAAGCAAACCTTAGGTGAGAAAATTCTCCTCAGGTTTGATACTCACCTTAAAGGGGAACTGAAGAGAGAGGTATATGGAGGCTGTCATGTTTATTTCCTTTTAATCAATACCAGTTGCCTGGCAGCCCTGCTGGTCTATTTCTCTGCAGTAGTATCTGATTAAAACCAGAAACAAGCATGCAGCTAGTCTTGTCAGATCAGACTTATAAGTCTGAACCACTGAAACACCTGATCTGCTGCATGCTTGTTCAGGGGCTATGGCTAATAGTATTAGAGGCAGAGGATCAGCAGGGCTGCCAGGCAACTGGTATTGTCTAAAAGGAAATAAACATGACAGCCTCCATATACCTCTCTCTTCAGTTCCCCTTTAAAAGATGGAAGGCTCTGGATAGCACAGAGCCTTCTTGTCCCTCTGTCCAGCCAGGCATTCCCAGTAAATTATTCCACCATTCTTCGGAACTACTCTTGTCCCAGTGTTTGTCTCGTCATGTCTCATAGGTACGAGTACAAGTGCACCCCTACTTGGAACTACTTAAGGTCACAAGTAGTTCCAAAGAACTCTTTGACCAGGTGGGTTTAAAAGCTTTACTGGAGGGTGGAGCTGAAATAATGGTCTAGGTGGAAGAAGGAGAGGGCTCTATGCTAGCCAGAGCCTTCCCTCTTCTAAGGTAAATTTCAAAACTAAAGTGAGTTTTCTTACTTCAGCTTTGCTTTAATTAAACCGGTTCTGTAGGTTTTGAAAACTTGAACTGCTTTCTAAAGTACAGTGGGGTGCGAAAGTTTGGGCAACCTTGTTAATCGTCATGATTTTCCTGTATAAATCGTTGGTTGTTACGATAAAAAAATGTCAGTTAAATATATCATATAGGAGACATTAAATTGAAATTAAGTTTAGTGGATTTACAGAAAATGTGCAATAATTAAACAAAATTAGGCAGGTGCATACATTTGGGCACCACAAAATAGAAATGAAATCAATATTTAGTAGAGCCTCCTTTTGCAGAAATTAAGCCTCTAAATGCCTCCTCTAGGTTCCGAAGAGAGTCTGGATTCTGGTTAACCTCCCTGGCGTTACACAGTTTCTGAGGCTGTGCCCACGGGAGAGATTTTTTGAAATAAAGTAGTTGTAGCCTTTGCAGCTAGCACTAGGCTAGCTACCATTGTCCCCCAAGTCCCTACGCACCCTTCTGATCCCTCCGATCGCCGCCGCTATACTTTACCTAGCCGCGATCCCGCGAGAGCTGCAGCCTCCCCAATGAGCTTCAGTCGTCGCTATGGCGACGATCAGACATGAGGTCATTGACGTCATGCGCAATCCCGATCCTCCCCATAACGAAGCCTGAAGCTGATTGGAGAGGCTGCGCCATCGCGGGATCCGGGGAAGGGGGGGAATGTATAACAGCGGCGTTCGACGGCGATCAAAAAAGAGCGGAGGGACTTGGGGGACAATGGTAGCTAGCGAAGTGCTAGCTACAAAGGCTACAACAAGTTTCATTCAAAAAAAAATCCCTCTCAGGGCAGAGAAATCCTCTGCGGCAGCTATCCAGAGTGTAGCTCGGGGTTACCGCCAGGGAGGTTAAAGGTATTTTGGACCATTCCTCTTTACAAAACATCTCTAGTTCATTCAGGTTTGACGGCTTCTGAGCATGGACAGCTCTCTAACTCACACCACAGATTTTCAATTATATTCAGGTCTGGGGACGGAGATGGCCATTCCAGAACGTTGTACTTGTTCCTCTGGATGAATGCCTTAGTGGATTTTAAGCAGTGTTTAGGGTCGTTGTCTTGTTGAAAGATCCAGCCCCGGTGCAGCTTCAGCTTTGTCACCGATTCGGACATTGGTCTCCAGAATCTGCTGATACTGAGTGGAATCAATGAGTCCCTCAACTTTTACAAGATTCCCAGTCCCTGCACTGGCCACACAGCATGATGGAACCACCACCATATTTTACTGTAGGTAGCAGATGCTTTTCTTGGCTGTGTTGTTTTTCCTCCATGCATAACACCCCTTGAAATAAAGCTGGCTTGTCCAAATGTGCGTCAGCATACCTCTGTTTTTGCTGTGGGCGGAGAAAAGGCTTCCTCTGCATCACTCTTGCATACAGCATCTCCTTGTGTAAAGTGCACCGGATGGTTGAACGATGCACAGTAACTCCCATCTGCAGCAAGATGATGTTGTAGGTCTTTGGTGCTGGTCTGTGGGTTGTCTCTGACTGTTCTCACCATTCGTCGGTTCTGTTTAGCTGAGATTTTTCTTGGTCTGCCATTTCGAGCCTTAGCTTGAACTGAGCATGTGGTCTTCCATTTCCTCAATACGTTCCTAACTGTGGAAACAGACAGCTGAAATCTCGGAAACAGCTTTCTGTATCTTTCCGCTAAACTATGATGGTGAAAAATCGTTGTCTTCAGGTAATTTGACAGTTGTTTTGAGACCCTCATGTTGCCACTCTTCAGAGAAAATTAAAAAAAGATGAGGGAAACTTACAATGGACCCCCTTAAATACTCTCTCATAATTGGATTAATCTGTGTATGTAGGTCAGGGGTCACTGAGCTTACCAAGCCAATTTGAGTTCCAATAAGGTTCTAAAGGTTTTGGAATCAATAAAATGACAACAGTGCCCAAATTTATGCACCTGCCTAATTTTATTTAAGCAATTATTGCACACTTTCTGTAAATCCAATAAACTTCATTTCACCTCTCAAATATCACTGTGTGTGTGTCTCCTATATGATATATTTAACCTCCCTGGCGGTAAGCCCGTGCCGAGCATGGGCTATGCCGCCGGAAGGCACCGCTCAGGCCCCGCTGGGCCGATTTGCATAATTTTTTTTTGCTACACGCAGCTAGCACTTTGCTAGCTGCGTGTGCAATGCGATCGCCGCCGCTACCTGCCGATCTGCCGCTATTCGTTGCGCCGCGGCCGCCCCCCCCCCCCGTGCGCTGCCTGGCCAATCAGTGCCACGCAGCGCTGTGGGGTGGATCGGAGTCCCCTTTGACGTCGGTGACGTCATTCAGCCCATCGCCATGGCGACGGGGGAAGCCCTCCAGGAGATCCCGTTCCTTCGATCGGAGGGGCTGGGGGATGCCGCTGAGCAGCGGCTATCATGCCTCGCTACATGAAAAAGAAATTTATTTATTTTTTAAAACGCATTTGCTGCCCCCTGGCGGATTTTTAGCAAACCGTCAGGAGGGTTAACTGACATTTTTTTATCGTAACAAACTATTTATACACGAAAATCATGATGATTCACAAGGTTGCCCAAACTTTTGCAGCCCACTGTACTTCAATAGACTGAGAATGGCTATCTTTGTTGACCAACGTCTAAAGGTACAGGTGATTCACAAAGTTCAAACTACCCACTGGGCTCGATGACCTCACTTCGGTGATGAATGCGGCAGGGACGGAAACCATGACATCTATACACTATGGTGTCAATTCATAAAAGGCTGTGCGGTAACAAAAACTGTACGGGAAAATATCGCATTTGGTATTTTAGACTTGTGTGCTAATTCATAAAAATGTTCACAGCTGCGATAGAAGTGCGTTGATTTACCGCAGTAATCTGTTGGTAACATCAGAAGAGTAGCTGCCCGAATTATTACATTGCTGTTCTCCGTGCAGAGACAGCATAACAATATAAGAGGCATCCCAACTTTCCATAAGATGTGCATGTTTTGTTATACTGCCTCTGCTTGCCCTGAATCTACTCTGAATCTGTCTATTAGTCTTTCTTAATCTATTTAATTGCTACAGCTTAGAAGAACTTCAAGAAACTTTATGGTGGGAATACACGGTTCGTTTTTGCCACTCAATTCTGTAGTCAATTCGCTTATCTTCTGCTCGTTTTTCTCATCTTCTTCCATTCACTTCTATCAGAAATTAAGCGGCGAAACGATGTCAGAAATTATCTATCGAGCCATCTATCTGCAGAAGAAATCAACAGTGTATTCCCAGCATTACACATGCCAGGCTTTGTGATGTTCACCTCCAGCTCGTACACATCTTAAAAACAGGAACCCAAGAGGTTAAACAGCCACACACAGCCTAAGGTATTCAGGGAAAGCCTGGCTTGTTCCGGATCACTCTGCTGCTGCCTGGGGGGAGATCTCACTGTTTCTGCTTGTGAGTCTCCATTCCCAGCACCGTCCTGCATAGACTACGCTCTCTTTTCACCACTTCAAAGCAGGCAGTATTGTTCCGTGCCATTACCGCCTGTTCTAATCCTTATGAATTGACATTTACTGGCATGTGTTGAGGTAATTACCGCACAAGTCAGTAATTTACCTCACTGCTCATTCTCTACAAACATTATTATCTACAAAAGCACTCCCTTGGAAAGGATCTATACATAGATGTCATCCAGCTTTCCTTTTCATTTGTACTGTGGACTGAGCGAATGCAGTTAAGTAAGTGCTTTTGTAAATAACAGAATACCCCCAAAGAGAATATGGACTAGTCCAAAACTTGACAGATTTTCACTACGTACTGTGACAGTGACAGAGAAAAAGGCTATTTATACTAGTGCATTTTACTCTGGGAGAATTGTACATTTATATGTATACATTTTACCTTTTTCTGCGATAGCGGTCATTTTTAATTCTTGTTTCCTTTGCACTTCAACCCTGGTTGCACACAGAACTTGACTTCTGAGTTACATCTCAGTACCAACCCTTCCTGTCATAACCAAGCTGGTGAAAGCAACTCAGTTGCAAATAATGATGCACAGTTTGTGGCAGGCTGGAAATTATGACAGAGCTATAAGTCAGAGAAGTCAGGGCTGTTAAAGGGGAAGTGAAGTAAGAGGTGTACGGAGGCTGCCATATTTATTTCCTTTTAATCAATACCAGTTGCCTGGCAGCCCTGCTGGTCTATTTCTCTGCAGTAGTATCTGAATAACACCAGAAACAAGCATGCAGCTAGTCTTTTCAGATCTGACTTTAAAGTCTGAAACACCTGATCTGCTGCATGCTTTGTTCAGGGGCTATGGCTAATAGTATTCGAGGCACTTACCTGGGGCTTCTACCAGCCCCATGCAGCCATCCTGTGCCCTCGTAGTCACTCACTGCTGCTCCAGTCCCCCGCCGCCAGCTAGTTTCATTTTTGCAGGCCGCATTGCTTACATTTTTAAGCATTCCCACTGGTGCAGAAACATTAACGTATACATTTTTTTGCATTAGCGATGCAACGCCAACAAATTTTGGCATTGCAACGCAAAAATTTGTTGGCGTTACACCGCTAACGCTAAAAAATGTATGCCTTAACGTTCCTGCACCAGTGGGAATGCTAAAAAATGTAAGCAATGCGGCCTGCCGACCTCGAGGCCGGCAAAAATTAAACTAGCTGGCGGCGGTGGACTGGAGCAGCAGTGAGTGACTGCGAGGGCACAGGATGGCTGCATGGGGCTGGTAGAAGCCCCAGGTAAGTGAAACTCATTTTTTTGCCTGACAATTCCTTTAAAGGGAACCAGAGAGGAATGCATTTTTAAAATAGAAAAAGATTTTATACATACCTGGGGCTTCTTCCAGCCCCATAAGCCTGGATCGCTCCCACGCCACCATCCTCCGCTTCCTGGATCAACCGGTACCGGGCCCGTCACTTCCAGCGGACACGGCCAATTGTCCGCATCACAGGGGCTCCCTCCATACCCGTAAGCATGCGGGTGCGCAGTAGGCAGCCACACGCGTAACTGTATGAAGGGAGCCCCCTGTGATGTGGAGAATTGGCCGCGTCCGCCGGCCGACTGGCGGTAATGACGGGACCCGGTATCGGCGGATCGGACAGCGGCATGGGACTGATCCGTGCGTATGGGGCTGGAGGAAGCCCCAGGTATGTATACTTGATCCTCTCTGGTTCCCTTTAAGAAAAAATGACAACCAAGAGATGGCCTGATTAACATGTATAAATACATCAGAGGGCAATACAAAGGCTTGGCAGATGAGATTTTTTTGTCCCTAGGGTTGTACAACAGACAAGGGGACATGATCTGTGTATGGAGGAAGAAAAGAATTTGCCATTTTAAAAATGTTCTTTACAGCACAAATAGTTAAAATCTGGAATAACTTACCTCAGAAAGTCGTTATGAGAAACTTTATATCTGTATGCATTTGATTGGTCTAGCTTCTTAAAAGACAAAACAACATTTATCCTGGCAGACTCAAAACACCAGAGCTGCAGCCACTAGGGCGTGCTCTATAGGCAGTAGCAGTGTTTGGGAGTCTTGCCCAAGGTCTCCTACTGAATAGGTGCTGGCTTACTAAACAGGAAGATCTGAGATTCAAACCCTGGTCTCCGTCAGAAGCAGAGCCCTTAACCAGTACACTATCCAGCAAGCATAAATAAATGTACACAATTCATTAAAGGGAACCTAAACCGAGAAGGATATGGATTTTTCCTTTAAAAATAATACCAGTTGCCTGACTCTTCTGCTGATCCTGTGTCTCTAATACTTTGAGTCACAGGTCCTGAACTGGCATGCAGATCAGGTGCTCTGACTGAAGTCAGACTGTATAAGCTGCATGCCTGTTTCAGTTGTGAGATCCAGATACTACTGAAGCAAAGATATCAGCAGAGAGCTCTGTTGGTGGGCAGAAAAGGGGGGGGGGGGGAGGAATCACTTGTGTGCTGAGTTGTATGGCCCTGCAGCGAGGCCTTAAAGCTGCAGTGGATTGTTTTGCAAAAAATGGCCTGGTCTTTAGGGGGGGTTTAACCACTTGAGGACCACAGTCTTTTCGCCCCTTAAGGACCACAGCCTTTTTCTCCATTCAGACCACTGCAGCTTACACGGTTTATTGCTCGCTCATACAACCTACCACCTAAATGAATTTTGGCTCCTTTTCTTGTCACTAATAAAGCTTTCTTTTGGTGCTATTTGATTGCTCCTGCGATTTTTACTTTTTATTATATTCAGCAAAAAAGACATGAATTTTGGCAAAAAAATGATTTTTTTTAACTTTCTGTGCTGACATTTTTCAAATAAAGTAAAATTTCCTATACATTTGAGCGCGAAAGTTATTCTGCTACATGTCTTTGATAAAAAAAAACCATTCAGTGTATATTTATTGGATTGGGTAAAAGTTATAGCGTTTACAAACTATGGTGCCAAAAGTGAATTTTCCCATTTTCAAGCATCTCTGACTTTTCTGCGCACCTGTCAGGTTTCATGAGGGGCTAAAATTCCAGGATAGTACAAATACCCCCCAAATGACCCCATTTTGGAAAGAAGACATCCCAAAGTATTCAGTGAGAGGCATGGTGCGTTTATAGAAGATTTTATTTTTTGTCACAAGTTAGCGGAAAATGACACTTTCTGACAAAAAAGAAAAAAAAAAAAAAGTTTCCATTTCTTCTAACTTGCGACAAAAAAAAAAAATGAAATCTGCCACGGACTCACTATGCTCCTCTCTGAATACCTTGAAGTGTCTACTTTCCAAAATGGGGTCATTTGTGGGGTGTGTTCACTGTCCTGGCATTTTGGGGGGTGCCTAATTGTAAGCACCCCTGTAAAGCCTAAAGATGCTCATTGGACTTTGGGCCCCTTAGCGCAGTTAGGCTTCAAAAAAGTGCCACACATGTGGTATTGCCGTACTCAGGAGAAGTAGTATAATGTGTTTTGGGGTGTATTTTTACACATACCCATGCTGGGTGGGAGAAATATCTCCGTAAATGACAATTTTTTTTTACACACAATTGTCTATTTATAGAGATATTTCTCCCACTCAGCATGGGTATGTGGAAAAAATACACCCCAAAACACATTATACTACTTCTCCTGAGTACGGCGATACCACCTGTGTGGCACTTTTTTGCACCCTAACTGCGCTAAGGGGCCCAAAGTCCAATGAGTACCTTTAGGATTTCACAGGTCATTTTGAGAAATTTGGTTTCAAGACTACTCCTCACGGTTTAGGGCCCCTAAAATGCCAGGACAGTATAGGAACCCCACAAATTACCCCATTTTAGAAAGAAGACACCCCAAGGTATTCCGTTAGGAGTATGGTGAGTTCATAGAAGATTTTTTTTTTTGTCACAAGTTAGCAGAAATTGATTTTAATTTTTTTTTTTTCACAAAGTGTCATTTTCCGCTAACTTGTGACAAAAAATAAAATCTATGAACTCACCGTACTCCTAACGGAATACCTTGGGGTGTCTTCTTTCTAAAATGGGGTCATTTGTGGGATTCCTATACTGCCCTGGCATTTTAGGGGCCCTAAACCGTGAGGAGTAGTCTTGAAACCAAATGTCGCAAAATGACCTGTGAAATCCTAAAGGTACTCATTGGACTTTGGGCCCCTTAGCGCAGTTAGGGTGCAAAAAAGTGCCACACGTGGTATCGCCGTACTCGGGAGAAGTATTATAATGTGTTTTGGGGTGTATTTTTACACATACCCATGCTGGGTGGGAGAAATATCTCTGTAAATGACAATTATTTGATTTTTTTTACACACAATTGTCCATTTACAGAGAGATTTCTCCCACCCAGCATGGGTATGTATAAAAATACACCCCAAAACACATTATACTACTTCTTCTGAGTACGGCGATACCACGTGTGACACTTTTTTGCAGCCTAGGTGCGCTAAGGGGCCCAACGTCCTATTCACAGGTCATTTTGAGGCATTTGTTTTCTAGACTACTCCTCACGGTTTAGGGCCCCTAAAATGCCAGGGCAGTATAGGAACCCCACAAGTGACCCCATTTTAGAAAGAAGACACCCCAAGGTATTCTGTTAGGAGTATGGTGAGTTCATAGAAGATTTTTTTTTTGTCACAAGTTGGCGGAAAATGACACTTTGTGAAAAAAAAACAATACATATCAATTTCCGCTAACTTGTGACAAAAAATAAAATCTTCTATGAACTCACCGTACTTCTAACGGAATACCTTGGGGTGTAGTCTTTCCAAAATGGGGTCACTTGTGGGGTTCCTATACTGCCCTGGCATTTTAGGGGCCCTAAACCGTGAGGAGTAGTCTTGAACCCAAATGTCTCAAAATGACCTGTAAAATTCTAAAGGTACTCATTGGACTTTGGGCCCCTTAGCACAGTTAGGCTGCAAAAAAGTGTCACACATGTGGTATCGCCGTACTCAGAAGAAGTAGTATAATGTGTTTTGTGGTGTATTTTTACATATAACCATGCTGGGTGGGAGAAATATCTCTGTAAATGACACATTTTTGATTTTTTTTTTACATACAATTGTCCATTTACAGAGAGATTTCTCCCACCCAGCATGGGTATGTGTAAAATTACACCACAAAACACATTATACTACTACTCCTGAGTATGGCGATACCACATGTGACACTTTTTTGCAGCCTAGGTGCGCTAAGGGGCCCAACGTCCTATTCGCAGGTCATTTTGAGGCATTTGTTTTCTAGACTACTTCTCACGGTTTAGGGCCCCTAAAATGCCAGGGCAGTATAGGAACCCCACAAGTGACCCCATTTTAGAAAGAAGACACCCCAAGGTATTCCGTTAGGGGTATGGTGAGTTCTTAGAAGATTTTATTTTTTGTCACAAGTTAGTGAAAAATGACACTTTGTGAAAAAAACAATAAAAATCCAATTTCCGCTAACTTTTGACAAAAAATTAAATCTTCTATGAACTCATCATACACCTAACAGAATACCTTGGGGTGTCTTCTTTCTAAAATGGGGTCACTTGTGGGGTTCCTATACTGCCCTGGCATTTTAGGGGCCCTAAACCGCGAGGAGTAGTCTAGAAAACAAATGCCTCAAAATGACTGTTCAGGGGTATAAGCATCTGCAAATTTTGATGACAGGTGGTCTATGAGGGGGCAAATTTTGTGGAACCAGTCATAAGCAGGGTGGCCTCTTAGATGACAGGATGTATTGGGCCTGTTCTGATGGATAGGAGTGCTAGGGGGGGTGACAGGAGGTGATTGATGGGTGTCTCAGGGGGCGGTTAGAGGGGAAAATAGATGCAATCAATGCACTGGGGAGGTGATCGGAAGGGGGTCTGAGGGGGATCTGAGGGTTTGGCCGAGTGATCAGGAGCCCACACGGGGCAAATTAGGGCCTGATCTGATGGGTAGATGTGCTAGGGGGTGACAGGAGGTGATTGATGGGTGTCTCAAGGTGTGATTAGAGGGGGGAAATAGATGCAAGCAATGCACTGGCGAGGTGATCAGGGCTGGGGTCTGAGGGCGTTCTGAGGTGTGGGCGGGTGATTGGGTGCCCTAGGGGCAGATTAGGGTCTAATCTGATGGGTAACAGTGACAGGTGGTGATAGGGGGTGATTGATGGGTGATTAGTGGGTGTTTAGAGGAGAGAAGAGATGTAAACACTGCACTTGGGAGGTGATCTGATGTCGGACCTGCGGGCGATCTATTGGTGTGGGTGGGTGCTCAGATTGCCCGCAAGGGGCAGGTTAGGGGCTGATTGATGGGTGGCAGTGACAGCGGGTGATTGATGGGTGGCAGTGCCAGGGGGTGATTGATGGGTGGCAGTGACAGGGGGTGATTGATGGGTGATTGACAGGTGATCAGTGGGTTATTACAGGGAATAACAGATGTAAATATTGCACTGGCGAATTGATAAGGGGGGGTCTGAGGGCAATCTGAGCGTGTGGGCGGGTGATTGGGTGCCCGCAAGGGGCAGATTAGGGTCTAATCTGATGGGTAACAGTGACAGGTGGTGATAGGGGGTGATTGATGGGAGATTGATGGGTAATTAGTGGGTGTTTAGAGGAGAGGAGAGATGTAAACACTGCATTTGGGAGGTGATCTGATGTCGGATCTGCGGGCGATCTATTGGTGTGGGTGGGTGATCAGATTGCCCGTAAGGGGCAGGTTAGGGGCTGATTGATGGGTGGCAGTGACAGGGGGTGATTGACGGGTGATTGACAGGTGATCAGGGGGGATTGATGCATACAGTACACGGGGGGGGGGGGGGGGGTGATCAGGAGGGAGTAGGGGGCAGATTAGGGACTAAAAAAAAAATAGCGTTGACAGATAGTGACAGGGAGTGATTGATGGGTGATTAGGGGGGTGATTGGGTGCAGTGGTCTGGGGGGTGGGCAGGGGGGGGGGGTCTGAGGGGTGCTGTGGGCGATCAGGGGGCGGGGGGGGGGGGAATCAGTGTGCTTGGGTGCAGACTAGGGTGGCTGCAGCCTGCCCTGGTGGTCCCTCGGACACTGGGACCACCAGGGCAGGAGGCAGCCAGTATAATAGGCTTTGTATACATTACAAAGCCTATTATACACTTTCCGTGCGGTGATCGGGCAGCTAGTAACCCGCCGGCACTTCCGAACGGCCGGCGGGTTACAGTGAGCGGTGGGCGGAGCCAGTCCCCGGCGGCTGATCGCGTCACAAATGACGCGATCGCCGCATAGCCACTCCCGCAGCCGCCCCCGCCGATGGGCGTATTGCGGTCGTTTGGGCCCGGACTTTGCCGCCCCCCATCGGCTGGGGGCGGTCCTTAAGTGGTTAAGCCCATGGTCCTCAATTGGTTAAAGAGACACTGAAGCGAAAAAAATATAGGATATAATGAATTGGTTGTGTACTATGAATACGGTAATTACTAGAAGATTAGCAGCAAAGAAAATATTCTCATATTTTTATTTTCAGGTATATAGTGTTGCTCTAACATTGCATCATTCTATATTATGTGCAGATTATACAACATTCAGCATTCAAAATGATTCTTTCAGAGCAGTCTGTGAACTAATGACCTCTCCTCTGGCAGAGAAAAAGAAAGTTGTTCACTAACACTTGAGATAATAAAAGTCAGAAGACAGCCCTCTCCATGGTAGAGCTTAATGGCTTTTTTGCATAGAGATAACAACTAAAGGTTTCTTAACTCTTCCTGTACGGGAAACAATTAGACTGATGTATCTGATCTTAATGTTTCATTTCTTATCTGTACTACACACACAAATATTATCATAATTTTTTTTTTTCGCTTCAGTGTCTTTTTAAGAGAGATTTTTTTTCCCCCAATACTTTCAAAATACAAACTACTACCATAAACTATGCACAAATGTTGGTGTACACAGCACTCAATCTGTTGGCAATGGCATAAGAAAAAAAAAAAGTAGTTACGTATTGTATACCATCAGCGACTTTAGCAGCTTTCTGGTCAAGTTCTACCTGCTTCCCTAGTGAGATTGAACCATTATTGAAAAGCCAATGGTCTTGGCTTTCATTTGGCTTTTCAGGTCCCGAGTGCTTATGTACCATTCCAGAGTTGTGCCCTGTTGAAAAAGGGGTGTCCACTGTACCTTTTTGCTCTGTCCACCCCTGCCCCCTTCACTCTGTACCCGGCTGCTGCCCGACATCCCAGAATTGCCAGCAGATGCCCCTCGCTGCACCACAGCTAAGTCGGATCCATTATGAGGAGGAGTTCGCCATGTCTAGAGGCTAAGGCACAACAGCAAAACATGTGAATGACCTGGTAGTGACATGCACCATGAACTTCGCTTCAGGAACCTGGAGATGCACCTACAGGTTAAACCTCTGGCTCTGGCCTAACCACCCACTCTTCCTTCTCTGTTTGTGCGTGCCCAACCAGCAGCTGCTTCACAGACCAGTTTCTCACAGCAACCCAGTCCAGGTTGAGTCTGTCCAGCCTACCAGATCATCTTCAAATACAGGCATTGGATGGCACGTCGGGCAGCAGGAGTGGACAGAGCTGCAAGGCACTGTGGATACTCCTTCAACAGTGCATAACTTGGGAACAAAAGTTCACAACCACTCGGGACCTGGCACGAATAAAAGGCAAGACCTTTGGCTTTAAATGATGGTTCAATCTCAACAAGGGAGAAAGTAGATTTTGACCAGGAAGCTGCACAAATAGTCTATGGTATAGTATGCAAGTGCAGAAAAAAAATAATTATGTCAGATAGCTCTGACAAAGCTTTTTGTTGAAACTACACCTTCCACTAAGCTTACTTAAGCAGGCCTTGCATGTTCAGTGTCAGTCTCCTACAGAAGAGGTCTGCCGCACTAATGGCTGCATCCATCCAGCTAGATCACAGTCAAACGCCTCTTCTGGTTTTGGAATACCCACACATTATAATGCAAGTGAATATGAGACCTAGGCAGGTGGGTGCCTGGAGCACACATCTGCTGCTAAAGCCTCTGAAATTAAAGACATTATACACTATAGAAAAACATAAGTTAGCTGACAGTACCTAAGTATACTAAGGGCACACTCTGGCAGCACTTTTACTGCCAAAGCTTAATTGGGCTTTAAAGTAAACCTGACAGTAGGATGTTGCAGTATCTTAGATTAATTACATACTTATCTGGCCAAATTCTTCTAAAGGCTCAGCCTAGTTACTGCTGCACATACCACACATAGGTCTCCCCTATGCAAATGCTCTTCCGTCCTCTCACTGGTCCAAAGGGCGGAGTAGAAGTGACGGGAATCCTGGGACTCCTGGCTGTTTCCCAGCAGGACTCATGCAATGAGCTCACCATCCCCAACACACAGGGGCCTAAAATAGCAGGGGCAGCAATGTGGAGACAGTAAGGCTGTTCGTCCCCTTTATTTTTCCATGAGGGTGGGGCATCTGAGAATTTTCTGTTTTTGCCCTTTCATCTTTAGCAGTGAGCTCCAAATCTTTCAGGTTGGAGGGTCTTCTTGCCATCACTGATCTTTAGCGCCTTTTACAGATTCTCAATTAGATTCAAGTCAGGACTCTGGTTGGACCACTCCAAACGTTAATGGTGTCTGCTCACCATTTCTTCAACACTTTTGCTGTTTGTTTTGGGTCATAGTCATGCTGAAATGTCCATTGGTGGAAAAGGCCAAGTTTTTCTGCAGACTACCTGATGATGTGGTTGAGAATAGTCATGTATTACTCATTTTTCATTGTGCAGTTTAATGTAATTCGGTTCCCTGGTCCATTGGCTGAAAAAATAACCCCAAAGCATTAGGTTCCTACTACCATGTTTGACAGTGGGTATGGTGTTCTTTGGGTTGGCTTCTTTTTTTACGCCAAATTAAGGAAACATCATTGTGACCAAATAATTTTTGTTTAACAGAAGACCAGAAGTCGTCTTCTTTGTCCAGATGAGCATTTGCAAAAGCCAAGCAAGTTTTTGTGTGCTTTATCTGGAGAAGTGGTGTCCTCTTTGTTCTGCATCAGTGGAACCCAGTAGTGTGCAGTGTCCGTTGGATTGTCTGCCTTGAGACATTGCCACCAGCAGAGCCCAGATTCACCAGGATAGCCTTGGTGGTGATCCTTGGATTCTTTATCACCTCTCTCACTATCCTCCTGGCCAGCAGAGTTGTCACTTTTGGTTTCCGACCACATCCAAGATTTTCCACAGTGCAGAACATCTTTTATGTTTTAATAATACTTTGCACTGTAGCCACCGGAACTGGAAAATATTTAGCCTTGTAGCTCCTTCCTGACTTTTGAGCAGCCACAATGTGCAGCCGCAGATCCTCACTGAGCTCTTTGTCTTAGCCATGACTGTTCACAAACCAACTGCAGAGAGCTGCTGTTTTTCACTTGTTGAATTGATTAAAACAGCTGTTCTCAATTAATTAGGGTAATTAGGATGCTTTAGAACAGCTTGGACTATTTGGAATAGTATAGAACTTTGGATTTTCCCACAGACTGACAGTTTGTAAAGAGTATGAATAATTTTGGACTGGACACTTTTTGCTCAAATGTAAATAAAAACGGAGAAATGTTTTTTTATTTCCACAATAATGCCTTTTGTACATTGTCTTATTATCTTTTGGGAGACACCTATGTCATTTACAATCCAAAAATTACTTGCTGGTTGAATAAAAGTAACTAAGTTAAAAAATTTCCCAGGGGTATTAATAATTATGGGCAGCACTGTAAATGCAGATAAAACTTGAGGTCCTTCTGATCGGAGAGCAGTGCATGACAACAAAACTTCACCTGCAGTTTTCACCACTGGTAATAGGAGAGACAGATCTACACAGCTCTAAGCATGCCCGTAGCATGGGAGTTCTAACTGATGGGGGATTTCAACTTAAGAGCTGATATCTCTGCTGTGGTGAAATTATCTTATTTCCACCTGGAGAACATTGCAAAAAATCAAGCACCTCACACCCCCCCCCCCCCCCCCCGCCCACCAGAAGATCTGCCAACTTTAGTCCATGCCTTCATTACATCCCGACTAGACTATTGTAATGCTCTCTACAACGGCCTTCCAAAAAAGGACTTGTACCGACCGCCTACAGCTAATACAGAATACTGCTGCCAGACTGTTGACCAACCAACACCGTCACTGCCACATAACACCAGTCCTGCACTCCCTTCACTGGCTACCCATAAAATGGAGGATCCTATTCAAGATCGGCCTACTGACATTTAAACCACTACATAATCTGGGCCCTGGATACATAAAAGAAATGTTGCAGCTGCATAGCAATCTCCACAATTTCAGATTCACGGGTTCTAATAATCTAGTCATACCCAGAGTCCACCTGGAAACTTTGGTCCCAGAGCCTTATGGCATGCCGCTCCTACATTATGGACCTCCTTACCACACCAGATAAGGCCAGCTCCATATTTAGATGCGTTTAAATCCAGACTAAAAACCCACCTGTTCAGTTTGGCATTTGCAGAAGTATAAGTTTTGTTGCGCTAATACTTTATCCTACTACCAATTTCTGAATCAGAGAGAGCCTAAGCGCTTTGAGTTCTATGGGAGAAAAGCACTATATAAATGTTATTGTTATTATGAGCCCATATAGCTATACTATCCAGCTCCTGTGGCAATATGTTACCATCTTCCTCAGAGTTGATGATTCTACACAATTTTGTATCATCTGCAAAAATTGTAACATTGCTTTCTACTGCATCTACTAGGTCATTAAACTCCTGAGTGGTATGCCCGACACTGTGTCAGGCAAGGAATGTTTGCTCAAAGCGGTATGCCCGACACAGTGTCTGGCATGCCGATCAAGGGGTTTCCCTAGCTACAGGAGCCCCACTGTAGAAGTTAGATAGGTGCAAGGGCTCCTGTACATTATAGGCAGCATTAGTGATGTAAGGATAGTGCCCCCCACCCCTCGATCCTCCCCTAATGTCCCCGATGCTGCCGCTGCCTTGCTAGACGCATACAGAGCCTCGTTCCAGCGAGCGCCCCATCTGTCTTCTCAGCTCCGCATATCTTCCGGTGTGCGGAGGATGTGTACTGTAGTCATGTGATCTCTGACGTCACATGACTTCAGTCCCGATCCTCCGTATATCTTCCGGTATGCGGAGGATCGGGACTGAAGTCATGTGACGTCAGACATCACATGACTTCAGTACACATCCTCCACATACCGGAAGATATGCGGAGCTGAGAAGACAGATGGGGCGCTCGCTGGAACGAGGCTCGGGGACATCAGGGGGGATCGGGGGGCACTATGCATTACATCACTAATGCTGCCTATAATGTACAACTGCCCCTGCACCTAGCTAATTTCTACAGTGGGGCTCCTGTACCTAGCTAGCCTATACTGGGGGGCACCTATATAGCCTATAGTGGGGGGCACCTATCTAGTAGGCCTGAAAGATAAATCGAATTTAACCACTTGATGACCCAGCCTTTACCCCCCCCCCTTAAGGACCAGCGCTGTTTTTGCTTATCTGTGCTGGGTGGGCTCTACAGCCCCCAGCACAGATCAAACACCAGGCAGAGCGACCAGATCGCCCCCCCCCCTTTTTTCCCTACTAGGGGGATGATGTGCTGGGGGGGTCTGATCGCTCCTGCCTGCGTGTGGCTGGCGGGGGGGCACCTCAAAGCCCCCTCCACCGCAGGATTCCCCCTCTCCCTCTCCTCCCTTCCCCGGAGATCGGAGGCTGCACAGGAACGGATCTGTCCTGTGCAGCCTCTAACAGGCCCCTGCCTGTCATGTGACAGCGATCCCCGGCCGCTGATTGGCCGGGGATCGCTGATCCAGTACAACGCTGCTACTGTTAGCAGCGTTGTACAAATGTAAACAAAGCAGATTATTTCCGCTTGTGTTTACATTTAGCCTGCGAGCCGCGATCGGCGGTCCGCAGGCTATTCACGGAGCCCCCGCCGTGAATTGACAGGAAGCTGATTAATTAGCCTGCAGCTGGCGACGCAAATCTGCGTCGCTGGTCCTGCAGCTGCCACTTTGCCGACGCGCGTTATGAGTGCGCGGTCAGCAAGTGGTTAAACTGAAATCGCGATCACCAAGATCACAATTTCCAAATCATCAAAGCGACAATTTCTGTGGTTACGTCATTTCCACATGGGGAAAGTTTGAAGAAGCGGCTTTAAACTTACCCAAAGTTCGGGCGCTTGCAGTTCGCAGCATCGGCAGTGTTGGACCTACCTTCCGACACAAGTCCAATGCGGTCCTCCTCTCTTGCCGTCTGCCGTCTCTTGGGCACGCCATAGTTCCTGGTTCCTGTATGTATGTCACATGACGAGTATGCCATGCATTAGAGCAAGAGGCAAAGTAGATGGGCATCATTGGACAGAGGGGGCCGAGAGGAGACCGAGCGGGCACAGAGAGAGGGGACACAGAGTGGCCACAAAGACACAGGGCGGGCAGAGAGAGAGACAAGGCGGGCACAGAGACAAAAAAGGCACAGAGCAGGCACAGAGAGACCCAGAGTGGGCACAGAGAGACAAAAGGGACACAAAGGGGGCAAGAGAGAGACTCAGACAAAGGGGGCACAAAGACGGGGACAGAGGAGTACAAAGGAGGGGGGCAATACTTGATCTGAAAGAAGGAAATTGTGACTTCGTATAGAAATCGCACAATTCAATTTTTTCCTAAAATCGTTCAGGCCTACTATCTAGCCTATACGAGGGGGGGGGGGGGGGTCCACACTTCCCCAGTCCTTACTTCCTCAACTATATATCACATCTACAGCATTCCCAATATCTACATTAGGGTTTACTACCGCATAGAAGCTGAGAATGTTAGTCAAACAGAACCTGTACTTAGTAAACCCATGCTGAGAAATAAGATTATTTTCTACTAAGAAGTCTTGTATAGTATCTCTTAGTAACCCCTCAAATAGTTTGCACACAACTGACATAAGCTTACAGCTCTATAATTTCCCAGATCTGGATTTTTTTGCCCTTCTAATAATTGGAAAACATGGGCTGTACCAGCAATTGCTGGAAGCAAAATTATTGTGTTTTAAAAGTAACTTCAGCTCAGTCTTCTGGCGGCGCCGAACTTACTCCCTGTGCGCTGCTATAGCCGCAATTCCAATTACAGCCTATGGTGGCCCGGATGCGCCCAAGTCTCCAGCGCTGGATTCACAGTGTTCGCCAGGCACTGCCTCTGCTGGGGGAGCTACCTCCCCCCCCCCCCTCCCCACACCACAAAAAAGAAGAGCTTCTGAATTGCATACATAAGAAAATAGGGGGTGTGTACTCGGACCAGGTATCACCTAATATACTGGCTGCCACTTGTCTATTGACTTATTAAAATGGCAAAACAATTGCATATCTCATAAGTTTGCCAAAATGTGCAGGGTCTAAACTAACTCGCCGCTAAGCCCTGCAGGAGTTATCCCACACAAAATTCTGGAAAAGTTAGCCTGTGCTGTCTCCTGCTGACTTAAGAATAGATCCCCGCTCAGGTACGAGGCTGCACAAGGGTACAAATTAGCACTGATCAACCCATTGCTTAAAGTGGACCTGAACTCTTGCACAGAACACAAGGAAAACATAACAGAAATGCACCCTGTATGTATTTAAAAAGAGTTTAGCCTGTGGAATGCCCCTCTCATTTGTGTCTAATCACTAGTTGTAATTTGATCTCCCCCGTGTCACATGACTGCCTATGGCAGATAAGCGCATTTGAAAGCACAGGCAATATGTCTGCTTCCATGAATCAGGAAGTAGAAACTGATTTATTTTGGATTTGTATCAGCTGTAACAAAAAATGTTGTTTGTTTAAAGGTTATTATGCTGTTGCATATCTTTTAGAGCAGAGGAGTTCTGAGTTGAGGTCCACTTTAACGTGCTATGTGGGGTGGGGAAAGGAGTTCATACTGGCTGCTGCTAATAGAGGAGGGGGAGTCTCCCTGTTGCTAGAAAGGTCTCATAGATGCAATGCTGTTGGAGAGGGACATTCTCAGAGTTCTGCTGGTGGATAGGGGTCAGATGGGTCTTCAAATCCACCAGCAGCACCCTGACTGAGAATGCCTCTCCCCAACAGCATCACCATGTTTGAGACCCCCCCACCCTTCCTCTATTAGTAGCTGCCAGTGTTAACCCCTTTTTGTCCACCCAGTAGCACCCAGCCTGATTTCCGCCCCAGCGGTAACTAGCATGATCACCTCTGCCCCACCACCCCACACACACACACACTCTCCCCACCGAATAGCCCCCAGCCTGATTCCCAGCCATATCGTGCGATCCTTTCACCACCCAGCAGCACTCAGCGTGACCTTCCCCCACCCGACTACTTTTTCATGCCACCCAGCTGGAAAAAACATCTAGGGAGAACACTGAACTGACAGTGGAGGCAGAGGTGGCAAAGAGGGGGACAATGAAGGAACAGTGGGGGACATAGAGGGATGCATGTGGGCATAGATGAGGTGCAGAAATGGCAGCATTTTTACTTATGGACAGATTTGGGTTAAGAACAAACCTACAGTCCTTGTCTCGTTTGTTAACTGGGAACTACCTGTACATAACTAAGTGTAGTCTAATGATGTCCCTAACCTTTCCCTAGTATGTGACACTAGTATTGGTTTATTTCATTTTTCTGTCCCAAAAAAGCAAGGAGGCTTTTTACCTCCTGCCATCTGAAAACGCAGTAATGCAGAAGTATATGTCAAACACTAGGGTAATTGTTGTTCAATTCTCCTTCCATCATTCCGCTTCTCTGTACACATCTTCCATGCTGAAGGGCATGGATTACTTACATGGAGTAAATACACCTGCAGGGTTTCAATCTAACCATATAAACTTGCATGTGGGTGTCATGTGGCAAAAGTGGTTATTGCTCACAGTTACAACCAGCAGTACAATAAGAACTTGCAGAAGAGCCGCAGGCAGATTACTCTGCAGGCAACGTTTCGATCCAGTTCATACCAAAATCAAACAAGTCAGATTGGTGTGGCTCTGTAAAATGTATAATCTATAGGTTAATTATACACCAGCGGGTCTGTGTGTGTGCCAGGCTTTCAGGGGCTTAAAGAGCATTTGCATATTCTGGAGTGATGCATCATGGGAAACCACACTTACTCACTTAAAGTGGCTGGATAGTGTACTGGTTAAGTGCTCTACCTTTGACATGGGAGACAAGGATTTGAATCCTGACTAGGGTCAGCACCTATTCAGTGATAAGTCCTTGGGCAAGACTTCCTAACACTGCAGGGTGGCCCCTTGAGTGCGCCCTTAGTGGCTGCAGCTTGTGAGCACTTTGAGCCCAATAGGAGAAAAGCAACAGATGTTAGGATTATTATACAGCTGAACTACTGCAAATACTTTGTTTTAAAAAGGCAAAATTATATTTAAAAAGTCAGATTGTCGGCTAGATAAAAACTGGTATGTTAGAACTAGACATCAGAAAATCCATGATGAAAGGTGATCTAACAATGCCCTACATTACGTAAAATGTGTTAGAGCTACATCTATACCATACATTTGTAGGATTTTTCTCTTGACTTTTCTCCTAGGAGATAAATGTTTATCTTTATTTAAAATAACTTTTCAGCACTTTGCAATTGAAAAAAATTACCAAAAAGTAGGTTAAACGTATTATCAAAATTATTGAGTATTTTCTTCCATGCTGATGGTTTAAAAGACATTTTATTGACAAGTTTGAAAATATCACCTAGGTGAAAACTCAGGAGAAAAAGTAACCGTATTTTTCGGACAACAAGACACTCCTAACCATAAAGACGCATCTAGGTTTAGAGGACAAAATCCAGGAGGAAAAAAAATATACTAAACCTGGTGCATCCATGATGAAGGGGCATCTTGTGTCTCCCTCTATGACCCTTTCTGTCCCCCTTGTGTCCTCTATGCCCCTTTGTGTTTCCCTTATTTCCTCCTTTTTGCTTCTTTGTGCCCTCCGTTTGTCCCCATGTCCTCCTCTGCATGAGCACAGTACAGGGGAGTCCCCGGCATTGCAGCGGGTTGGAGGTTCGCATTGGCAGGCGTTCACAAGTCAGGAGTGAGCTGCATTTGGACTATAAGACACAGTGACCTTTTCCCCCACTTTTAGGGGAGAAAAAGTGAGTCTTATAGTCCAAAAAATACAGTAATTGCATATGGGCCAATATGTCTGCACCCATTTTCACACCAAAGAAAATGAAGCAATGTAAAAAAGATGCTGTCCAGAAACAGAGCCAGAGAGGTTGGGAGGGTGCAGAAGTGATTTCAGTACTGATAATACATAAACATTCATGAGAATGTAGACACAGACTTCAGGGCAGCTTCAAACAAATGCAGCCTTTGTGGCTTGAGAACAACTGGTGACAACCACAGCTAAGCATCTTTCATAGACCGCACTCTACTAGGTAGTTTATAGACTGACCCAATGCAAAAGGTTTTTTTTAAAAAAATTTCAATTTTTAAGTGAAAAATTTTGCTTTCAAGTACATAAATATAGAGTAAATTTACAATTTACAATGCAGTATCATACACCTGTCATAACAGACATGTAGGCTGAAGGTGATAACCCTCTAAATTGCCAGGATACTTTCCAATCACCAGGGACGGATCTAGAGAAAGTTGCGCCTGGGGCAAGGTCAGGTTTTGGCGCCTAAAGGTCAGGTTTTGGCACCAAAACGGCGCCTAAAGGTCAGGTTTTGGTGCCTAAATTGCAATTCCCCATCCAAATTTTGCCGCCTTTTTAAGAATTCAACAAACTGCGCCTGGGGCAAGAGACCCGCCTGCCCCCCCCCCCCCCCCCCCCTAGATCCGTCCCTGCCAATCACTAACCTTAAAAGTAGTATTTGAAGATGTAACTTTCTGGACCTGGATGTTTGTTCCAGAGAAATGCCTCCAAGTAATTTAGTCAAGGAAAGCAGAGCTATAGCGAGGCAGCCGGCAGTTTAAACAGATCAGTAAAGGCAGCCTCCATCTCTCCTTAATGGCAGGTTTTGTTTATCATATTAACACAGACAATAAAAAATAGCTTGTTGCGTACAAGCAATAAGGAAAACACTGTAGAGTCCCTGACTGACTTATATACAGGCTGTGCTTGAACGCACAGCCTATTGCATTTTACAAGGGCAGCTGGGTTACCTGGGATGGACATGGAGAAAATAAGGTGGGGAAAAAAAACAAGGCTTGGAAGGGTGTCCTTGATGAGCATCCAAAAAACGGATAGCAGAGCACCGGCGCTCCGCTCCTCCCATGACTTCCCCTGAGACATATAAAGAGTTTGTAAGCCCAAGGCCTGTCAATTCAATGCACTCTCCACTGGAATGTCAACGGGATGCTCCACTGTCTCTACCTCTGTGACTTCTGTTCCATCCAGTTCCACGGTGGAGATAATGATAGTATCACCCTCGTCTCCACCATCACCATTGATGTGCTGCTTGGTCAGATTTTCCAGCTTCACTCGGTAGCCCTCTGCTTCCTGCTCCTTCTGCAGGAGCTGCTGCCTGTACTCCTGGGCCCGTCGGTTGGCTTCCTGAAGCTGTTGCTGCAGAAACTTAGTTGCCTCACCAGCATGCTTGTCCTACAAAAAAGAAAAAAAATGGTCATGGGGTAAAAACTATGTCATAGGGGGTGGAGATGATCAAGACAGTAGGAAAGTTCAATTCCAGAAGTGGGTCAGTGGCAAAAAAAAAAAAAAGTTTCAAATTACTGCTCAACATATTGTAAATATTACATATTTTCTATGATAGGTGTCTCACAGCCCACTGATTAATCACTTGGAATACAATGGGTTAGCGCACTCCTTTCAGTGCTCAACACTACTATGCTCAACGCCTGGTCCACATTTTGTTTCCTTGGAGTGTACAGTCAAAATAGTCGCATGAAGGTTCTGTTGCTCCCCCTACACTCATAGCTGTATATGTTCCCAGCTTACCCTGGCAAAAACCTTCACAAACACACCAGCACTCTGTCACTACCACGTCACCCGAATCAGGCTCTTACCACTCAAAGTGGTGTAGTCTGGAGGGCAGTTCAAAAGACGTTGACAGAAGTGCGGTGGGATTCTGTGTAGAATCTTAGGTGCACCCACCCCTGCTAATCTGCAGTGGTCCGATACTAGTCAAGTGGCATGCAAGCTTTTTACCAGTGTTAATATGTGTTTGTTGCAACTTTTCATTTTGAAAATATTTTATCTGACAAATATTGTTGGAAGCATTGGTCTACAAGCATCTGTTGTACAGGGAAACCCAAGATATGCTATTTGCAAACTGAAGTGCAAACATTAGCAGGGGTGAATGCACCTTTAATAATTAAGAACTCTACACAGAAGCATACCGCTCTTTTGCCTTTTGTTTCCTTCAGACCACGTGCTGTGAGGTTGCCTGACCACAGTAGCATGGAAGCAAACGTTGAGACAGAGATTGGATCCGGCAGGGACGGCTGAAAGCTGGACTTACAAACATTTGCAGCGGAACCAGAAGTCTTTGGTAAAAGCCAAGCCCAATTGAGTCCATGCTACTTTGCAAGTTTGAGCCTTCTGCGCCGACCTAATCAAGCTTGGCTTTTTCCACCAGAGAGGGTCCATGCTACTGCGCAGGCACAGTATGGCCACACTTTGGGGATCTCATCGCTGGATCGAACCGATGGAGGACGACGGGAGAAGCCTGTAGAGGATCCAGAGGCTTTCCCCTCCCGAGATAAGTATCCATTTTTGGGCACTGCAAACCTCCCAGGACTGCTTTAAAGCAATTTTAGGGAATCTGAATTGAAAATAAACTTATCAGATAATGATTTGTATGTGTAGTAAAGCTAAGAAATAGAACATTAGTAGCACAGATATGAGTCGCATATTCTTTCCAGTACAGGAAGAGTTAAGAAACTTCTGTTATCTATGCAAAAAGAGCTTTTCTGAGCTCTCTGACTAATTTAGTCAGAGAGGAAGGTCAAAGGGTCATTAGCTCTGCTCGGTTTCATCATTTAAAATACTGAGGGCTCTTTCACACTACAGGCAGCGGTAAAAGGCAAAAATGCTGCGTTTTGACTGCAGGCGTTTTGAAGGCGTTTTAACGCCAATACATTACTATCAATTGTAATGAGAAACGCCACGGCAGGCCCAGAAAAAGCGCCAGGGAGCGTTGAAACGCAACACTCCAAAACGCAGCGTTAGCAACCAAGGGGCAGACTGCTGTAACGAGAAAGGGAATAGGAGTGCAGCTAAGGCTAGACAGGTACTGGTGGTAGGGGATTCAATTATTAGGCGCACAGACAGGGTAATCTGTCGAAGAAACCGTGAATGCCGTACAGTCTGTTGCCTCCCGGGTGCTCGGGTTCGGCATATAGCGGAAAGAATTGACAGATTATTGGGTGGGGCTGGGGAAGACCCGGCTGTCATGGTACACATTGGCACCAATGACAAAGTTAGTGGGAGATGGAAGGTCCTCAAAAATGATTTTCAGGTACTTGGAGATAAACTTAAAGAAAGGACCTCCAAGGTGGTGTTCTCTGAAATACTGCCAGTGCCACGTGCTACATCTGAGAGACAGAGGGAGCTTAGGGAGTTAAATAAGTGGCTGAGAAATTGGTGTAGGAAGGAAGGGTTTGGGTTCCTGGAGAACTGGGCAGACTTTGCAGTCGGCTACAGGTTCTACAGCAGGGACGGGCTGCACCTTAATGGGGAGGGTGCAGCTGCATTGGGGGAGAAGATGGCTAAACGGTTGGAGGAGATTTTAAACTAGGATCTGGGGGGAGGCGGGAGGATAAAGTCTCAACATATAGACAAGATAAGGTAAAAAGACAGTGGGAGCCTAACATTATGGGGGGTGGAGAGGGGGGTGGGGACAGTGTAAAGATTAAGGAGGTTGGTAAAACTTCAAGTAGCCCATTTCAGGTAAACAAAATTGGTAAATGTGGTGGTAAAAATATAAAGTGCATGATAACCAATGCTCGGAGCCTTGCAAATAAAATAGATGAACTAGAGTTCATTCTGAATGACAAAGGCTATGACATTGTGGGAATAACCGAGACATGGATGGATGAAAGTCATGACTGGATAGCCAATTTAAAAGGATACAATGTGTTCAGGAGGGATAGAACAGGGAAAAAAGGTGGAGGGGTTTGTCTCTTTGTTAAGAATTCTTTTACAGCTGTCCTCAACGATGAGATGGAGGAAGATTGCGAAGATGTGGAGTCCGTTTGGGTAAATATTCATGGTGGAAATAAAAGTTGCCAATTGCTTATTGGGGTATGCTACAGACCACCTCATATTAATGAAGCTGCAGAACTGCAATTACTACAGCAAATTGAAAAAGCGGCAAGTAAAAATGAGGTCATAGTTATGGGCGACTTCAACTTTCCAGACATTGACTGGGGTATTGAGGCTACCCATTCTGGTAAAAGCAGCAGATTTCTGGCAGCACTACAGGACAATTACTTGACTCAAATGGTAACGGAACCAACTAGGGGGAATGCGTTACTGGATCTGATCATTTCGAATAGACCAGATAATGTATCAAATGTGCAGGTTCAAGAACATTTGGGAAATAGTGATCACAACATGATAACGTTTGATCTGGTGACTGATAGGCCACGGGGCAGCGG
Source organism: Hyperolius riggenbachi (assembly GCF_040937935.1). Lineage (NCBI taxonomy): Eukaryota > Metazoa > Chordata > Amphibia > Anura > Hyperoliidae > Hyperolius > Hyperolius riggenbachi. The sequence continues at coordinate 144,068,508 of NC_090654.1, forward strand.
GACCACTAAAACTATGAATTTTAGAAAAGCAAAGTTCAATCAAATCAGGCAGGCACTAAGTTTGGTGAACTGGGATAATATACTACAAGGGGAGGACACTGAAGGGAAATGGCAAGCTTTTAAACGTATTCTCAATCAATATTGTAGTATGTATATCCCATATGGAAACAAAATGTCTAGGAATAAAAAAAGGCCTCTATGGATGAATAGAAAGGTTAAAGATAAAATGAAGAGGAAAAAGAATGCCTATAAGGTCCTAAAACAGGAGGGGACCGAGGCTGCACTAAGCAATTATAAGGAGTGCAATAAAAATTGTAAAAAAGAAATTAGGCTGGCAAAGATCGAAGCTGAAAATCAAATCGCTAGGGATATCAAATCTAACCCAAAAAAGTTTTACAAGTACATCAACTCTAAAAAAAGAAAGGTTGACTGTATAGGACTCCTAAAGGATGAGGGTGGGAACTCAATGGTGGATGACCAAGGTAAGGCAGAGTTATTAAATGCTTTCTTTGCTTCTGTCTTTGCAAAGGAAACAGCACTGTTGCAAATTACAGAGGCGGAAGAGTCTCAATCTTCTAACTGTAATATTAAATACTTAACGCAGGAAGAAGTAAAGGCAAGACTAAATAAATTAAAAATAGACAAGGCACCTGGCCCGGATGGCATGCATCCTCGGGTCCTAAGGGAATTAAGTTCAGTTATAGATAAACCCCTTTATCTTATCTTTTGTGACTCTCTTGCAACTGGCAGAGTCCCAGTGGATTGGCGTACAGCCCACGTTTTCCCATTATTTAAGAAGGGCAAAAAATCAGATCCAGGAAATTATAGACCTGTAAGCTTAACATCAGTTGTATGCAAACTATTTGAGGGGTTACTAAGAGATACTATACATGACTTCATAGTAGAAAATAATCTTATTTCTCAGCATCAACATGGGTTTACTAAAGACAGGTCCTGTTTGACTAACATGCTCAGCTTTTATGAGGTAGTGAATGCTAATATGGATATTGGGAATGCTGTAGATGTGATATACTTAGACTTTGCTAAGGCATTCGACACTGTTCCCCACAAAAGTCTGGTGCAAAAGATGAGGATGCAAGGACTGGGGAAGAGTCTGTGTGCTTGGATAGGGAACTGGCTAATGGACAGAAAACAAAGAGTTGTGGTCAATGGATCATACTCAAAATGGGAGACTGTTAGCAGTGGGGTCCCACAGGGGTCTGTACTGGGTCCAGTGCTCTTCAATTTATTTATTAATGACCTAGTGGATACAGTAGTGAGCAATGTTGCTATTTTTGCAGATGATACAAAATTGTGCAGAATCATCAACTCTAAGGAAGATAGTGTTATATTGCAACAGGATCTGGATAGGATGGCTATATGGGCACATACATGGCAGATGAAATTCAATGTTGACAAATGTAAAGTCATGCATTTTGGTCGTACCAATGGTCTAACACCATACAAAATAAATGGGATACAGTTGGGGACATCAAACTTGGAGAAGGACTTAGGAGTACTCATCGACAACAAGTTAAATAATCGTACTCAATGCCAAGCCGCTGCAGCTAAAGCTAACAAAATTTTGGGATGCATTAAAAGGGAAATAAAAACTCGAGATGCTAGCATAATATTGCCCCTGTTTAACTCTCTAGTAAGGCCACATCTGGAATATGGAATTCAGTTCTGGGCACCACATTACAAAAAAGATATTGCAGTTTTAGAGCAGGTGCAGAGACGAGCAACAAAATTGATACGTGGGATGGAAGGTCTCACTTACCAAGAAAGGTTAGATAAACTGGGTTTATTTAGTCTAGAGAAAAGACGCCTTAGAGGAGATCTAATTAACATGTATAAATACATCAGAGGGCAATATAATAGCTTGGCGGATGAGCTTTTTGTCCCTAGGCCTTCTCAAAGGACTAGAGGACATGATCTGCGCATGGAGGAAAAACGTTTTAGCCATTTATTTAGGAAAGGGTTCTTTACAGTAAGAGTGATTAAGATGTGGAATGCATTGCCACAGGAAGTCGTTATGGCAAACTCTATACCTGCATTTAAAGGGGGCTTAGATGCTTTCCTTGCGTTGAATGACATCCATGGCTACAATTACTAGGTAATGCCAATGATGTTAATCCAGGGATTTTATGATCAACAGGGATATGTGAGGGAGCAGGCTGGAGTTGTACTTTGTACTGGTTGAACTCGATGGACGTATGTCTTTTTTCAACCAAAGTAACTATGTAACTATGTAACTATGTAAGTGTGAAAGGTAAAATGAAAGTCTATGTACTTTTATTTTACCTTGGAAAACGCCAACTATGGCTGTGGCGTTAAAACGCCGAAAAAGGCCTCTAGTGTGAAAGGGCCGTGTAATTTGTAAACTGCAAATATTACAGAATGTTTCAATGTTCTAAAAAAAAATCTATATCACTGAAAATAAAAAATGAGACTTTTCTTTGCTACTAATGTTCTATTAATTATTTGCACTACATATAAAACTCATATCATAAAAATTTTTCACTTCAGTGTCACTTTAAGACTGCCCGATGCATCACATCTTCCTCTGGCACAGCTATTAATGCCTCTCTCTGAGGAGGAAGTATTCAAGATCATAAAAAAAGTATAATATTATAAGAAGTTTTAGACTATCCTAGCCTCCAGCCTCAACCCCATCATTAACCCCCTTGCCGGTCCAATTGTGTCGGCAAGGGGGCGGCGCAGCACTTAATTTTTTATTTTTTTTTTAAATCATGTAGCGATGCCCAGGGCTCGCTACATGATAGCCACTGACAAGCAGCATCCCACTACCTAACCCGATCGCCGCCGGCGCTCTCTGAAAGCAGGAAATCCCGTTCATGGCGACGGGGCGTCAGAGGGATTCCCGATCTATCCCACAGCGCTGCCTGGCACTGATTGGCCAGGCTGTGCAAGGGGTCTGGAGGGGGGTGGGGGGCCGCGAATCGGCGGCGATTGAAATATGCACGCAGCTAGATTTGTGAAAAATCCTCCTGCGCAGGTTACCCCGAGCTGAGCTCGGGATAACCAGCAAGGAGGTTAAAGGCCTCCTGGCATACCTATTATTCAGCCACTGGGAGATTTGGGCGCAGGGTTAAGCAGATAAATGGCTTGCCCTGCTCCTGCACAAGTCTCGGCGCCCTTAATCATTATTTAACCTCCAGGCCTCCATAGTGGGGTAAGATGCAATTCGGCTGCCAGCTATTGCTGGCGTCTGAATTAGTGGGTTTTTTTGTAATTTCTGCTCCATCTGAGCAGAAATTACACTGAGTGCCATTATAGCCCAAATCTCCAGCGCTGTTTTCACAGCATTCGCCCCAGCCACCTCCTGAAGTTTTATTTGTCAAAATTACTCTCATACCCAAACCTGGGAAAGACCTCTAAATGTTAAGCATTACTGACATATTTTCCTTCTTAATACTGATTACAAAAATACTCACTTTCATCATGACCACTAGACTAAAATCAATTCCTCTCTGTACTAAGGGCCCATTCACACTAGAAATCGCTAAATGCAAAACGCTGAGTGATTTTTCTGGCGTTCTCCAGCGTTTTTTCCTAGTGATTTCCCAGCAATTTTTCACTGTATAGGAAGCATTCTTCCAGCGTTTTTTCAGCAATTACCCCGAGCTCAGCTTGGGATTACCGCCAAGGAGGTTAAAACAGGAAGGTGTGCAGGTACTTTTAAATAAGATTAAGATAGACAAGGCACCTGGCCCAGATTGCATCCACCCCCAGGTATTAAAGGAGTGGAGTTATCAATAAGCCACTTATTTTCTGTGATTCTCATTCAGGCAGGGAACACACTTGACTTTCAGTTTTCCGCGCGCATTTTTCTGCATACTTTTTCTGCACACCAAGTGTGTTTCCATGCAGGAAAACGCACACGTTTTTTCACAGCAGCTGATGTAATTGATAGAGAAAACTGCCAAAATGTGCAGAATCATGATGCAGAATGTCAGTTTTTTTTTCTGCGTGCGAACAACACAGTAAGTGTGCACTAGCCCATTGATTAACACGAGTTCTCAGTTTTTCTGTGCAGAAAACACGCACGAAAACAGCCAAGTGTGTTCCCTGCCTCAAGTGAGTCAGTTCCTTATAACTGGCATACAGCTGACGTTTTCCCCTTATTCAAGAAGGGGAAAAAAAACAGAACCAGGAAACTATAGACCTGTAAGCTTAAAGAGACACTGAAGCGGGAAAAAAATATGATCTAATGAATTGTATGTGTAGTAAGGATAATTACACTAGTAGCAAAGAAAATATTCTCATATTTTTATTTTCAGTTATATAGTTGTTGTTTTTTATAACATTGCATCATTGTCCAATATTTGCAGTTTACACACTACTGATTTTACAGAGCAGGCTAGTGAACTTTTGAACTGTTCTCTGCAGGAAAAAATGCTCAATGGCTATTTTGCATAGATAACAACTGGAGTTTAACTCTTCCTGTACTGGAAACAATATTAGACTTGTCTCTGCTCCTAATGTTTTCTTTCGTAGCTGTACTACACATACAAATAATTACTGTATTTTTTTTGACTATAAGACTCAATTTTTCTCCCCCAAAAGTGGGGGGAAAAAGTCCTGCGTCTTATAGTCCAAATGCAGGGAGCTCCTGACTTGTGAACGCCTGCCAGCGCGACCCTCCAACCCCCCACAATACTGAGGACTCCCTGTACTGTGCCCATGCAGAGGGGACACAAGAGGCATAGAGGAGGACACATGGGGCCAGAGGCGGACACATGGGGCCGGAGGAGGACACATGGGGCCACAAGAGGTACAAGGGGGACAGAGGAGGACACAGGGCAACACAAGAGGTACAAGAGGGACAGAGGTACAAAGGGGATAACCCGCCACAATGTTGGGGACTCACTGTACTGTGCCCATGCAGAGGACACAGGGACCAACGGAGGACACAAAGGGGGCATAAAGGGGCATAGAGGAGGACACAGAGGACAGAGGTGGACAAAGGGGGACAGAGGAGGACACAGGGAGACAAGGTACAAGGGGGACATAATCCACAAGATGCTCCTTCACCATGGATGCACCAGGTTTAGTATATATTTTTAGCACCACTCTAGAGAAAGGATATTGACCTTCTAGAACAGGTATAAAGCCGGGCAATTAAATTAATAAGAGGGATGGAAGATCTCACTTTCCAAGAAAGGTTGGACAAACTGGGCTTATTTAGCTTGGAAAAAAGGAGACAGAGGTGACCTGATTAGCATGTATAAATACATCAGATGGCAATACAATAGCTTGGTAAATTAGCCATTTATCTCTAGGGTTGTACAGTGGCCAATGGGACATGATCTGCATATGAAGAAAAACGTTTTTTGCCATTATTTAGAAAGTGAAAGTGGTTCAAATCTGGAATATCTAACCTTAGGAAGTAGTTATGGCAAACTCTATATCTTCATTTAACCACTTCATCACTGAGGGGTTTTACCCCTTGAACACCAGAGCAATTTTCACCTTTCAGCGCTCCTTCCATTCATTCCTCTATAACTTTATTATTACTTATCGCAATGAAATGAACTATATCTTGGTTTTTTTCTCAACTAATTAGGCTTTCTTTAGGTGGGACATTATGCCAAGAATTATTTTATTCTAAATGTGTTTTAATGGGAAAATAGAAGAAAATGTGGGAAAAAATTATTTTTCAGTTTTTGGCCATTATAGTTTTTAAATAATGCATGCTACTGTAATTAAAACCCATGAAATGTATGTGCCCATTTGTCCCGGTTATAAAACCGTTTAAATTATGTCCCTATCACAATGTTTGGCGCCAATATTTTATTTGGACATAAAGGTGCATTTTTTTCAGTTTTGCATCCATCCCTAATTACAAGCCCGTAGTTTATAAAGTAACAGTGTTATACCCTCTTGACATAAATATTTAAAAAGTTCAGTCCCTAAGGTAACTATTTATGTTTTTTTTTATTGTATTTTTTTTTTTAATTACAAAAAAAATAATTGGGGAGTGTGGAAGGTAATGAGTTAATTTATTGTGTAAAACGAATGTATTTGTGTATGTAAAATGCTTTAGGGTGTAGTTTTACTATTTGGCCACAAGATGGCCACAGTGAGTTTGTGCTTATGCGACCTGTAAGCGTCCGGAAGGACGCATACAGGAAGCACTATGAGGCTGGGGAAATCACAAAGATCGCGCTGTTTCTCATAGAAGCAGCAGATCATTGCGGGGGCTTAGATCAACGAACGGGAATGGATTTTCCAGTTCATTGATCTCCGGGCAAGCGGGCGGCGGCGTGCACGAGCGTCGGGAGCACGGGAGGTACGGATTTCTCCGTCCCTTGGTTTTATAAGGGTGGAAAAAGGGACGGAGAAATCCATACCGAAGAGGTAAAGTGGTTAAAGCGGTATTGTCACCATAAAAAATCAAATTTCAACAGCAACTGGTCTGAGTGTATTAAGTGATAAAGATGCTAATCCTGCATTCAAAACTTTTTTCTGCTGTTATGGTTTGGAGTTATTACATACTATGGGAGCACTGGCCCTAGTGCCAAACAGTTGAATGCTGGGAGTTCTTTTTATCTATAATATATTCCTCTTCCATTTATTTCCCTGCCTAGCTGATCACGTGTGTTTACAAGCAAGGCTGAGGCAACTCAGTTATTGGATGTGTAAATAATAATAATTAAAAAAAAGACTCTGGGAGGAGGGCAGCTAATGAATACACAATGAGCAAGAGAAGGGAGGGGGGAAACAAGAGTCAGGGAGGATATGATGTCAGCATTAGCTTGGCAAGATGGCCACTGCCTAGAAAAGGATTTTGTAACGATCGGTGTCAGCACGCAGAGAGAATCTGATTATTGGCGATCTGCAGTATCACCAAGAATGCAGATATATACCTGATTTTTAATGATCTGCAGTATCACCGATAATCAGATATAATGCTAACCTCTGGACACCTGGAGCGTGTGAGTGTTTGGTGCAACAGTAGAAATTGGACCACCGGGGTAGCAGGTGGGACATGATCTGCATATGAAGAAAAACGTTTTTTGCCATTATTTAGAAAGTGAAAGTGGTTCAAATCTGGAATATCTAACCTTAGGAAGTAGTTATGGCAAACTCTATATCTTCATTTAACCACTTCTCAACACCCTGCAACTATGCTAGAGAATAACACAGATGATATACAGTAACTGCCTAAGTATGGATTCCCAGGTCCTCCTGGTTCCACCACAGTGAACGCCAGACAACCAGCAACTGAACAGCAGGAGATATATATAGTAAAGCGCTCCCCAGCGCCGCCCAGCTCCCATCAACCAATCCCTGACTGAGCAGGAGTCAGCTGACCGCCCTGATCAGCTGATCTTCCTCCTATTGGTATAAAGAGCCTGTCTTGCAGCGCGCGCGCGCGCGTAGCTCTCCATCTGTGTGCACTACTAGGTCCAGACAACCCAGACATGTTGCTGCGGGGAACCCGCCGCACTAGACGCGGAATCCGCCGCCTTACCGTCAGTACATGCGGCGGTCCCCACACCATTCTTCCCATGTGCACTATTAGTTCCAGATAACCCAGCCGCATGCTGACGCGCACCAGCCGCCGCATCAGACGCGGAATCAGCCGCCTTACTGTCAGAACACGTGGCAGCTTTTCCGCTATTCATCACAGATTTTCTGCTTTTCCTTTGTAAAATTCACAGGAATCATTACGTGGATAGCACAATACATCTGTTATGTAAGTAGAAGTAGTATTTATCTACTTCTATAGGTGTTTTTTTATTTCTAGGTTAGCATGGGTGTCGCTTTTTCTTTAAAGAGGGCTTGGATGCTTTCCTTGTATTGAAGGGCATCCACAGCAATAATTACAAGGTAATTCCTGGGAGAGTTTATCCAGGGATTCATCTGACTGCCATCTGGATTTGGGAAGGAATTTTCCCCTATTAAAGGCGACGTGACATGATGAGATAAACATGTATGTACTAGGGCTGCACGATTTTAGGGAAAAATCGAAATTGCGATTTTTCTCTCAGAAATTGCAATTTGGATTATCCCCCGATTTTTTTCAAATGCTGGGGGGGGGGGGGGGGTTCCGCACTGCCCGGTCCGCTGTCTAATACTTTGCTTCTGGCCCCGCTGTGCGCGGATTGGCCAGAAGCAGTGAATATGTATGAGTGTTAATGAGCGGGGGCGGATCCACTCCAGCGAGCGGCCGGGCACATGCAGCATTACCAATCACTGGCTAGCGATGGAATGACGGCAGCGGTAGGCGGAGCTGTATGCTCTGTACAGCTCCGCCTACCACTGCCGTCATTCCATCGCTAGCCAGTGATTGGTAATGCTGCTGTATGTGCCCGGCCGCTCGCTCGAGTGGATCCGCCCCCCGCTCATTAACACTCATACATATTCACTGCTTCTGGCCAATCTGCGCACAGCGGGGCCAGAAGCAAAGTATTACAGACAGCGAACCGGGCAGTGCGGACCGGATTGGCCAGAAGCAGTGAATATGTATGAGTGTTAATGAGCGGGGGGAGGATCCACTCGTGCGGGGGGTCGGGCACATACAGCATTACCAATCACTGGCTAGCGATGGAATGACGGCAGTGGTAGGCGGAGCTGTACAGAGCATACAGATCCGCCTACCGCTGCCATCATTCCATCGCTAGCCAGTGATTGGTAATGCTGTATGTGCCTGGCCGCTCGCTCGAGAGGATCCGAGCCCCCCCCCCCGCTCATTAACACCTCATACATATTCACTGCTTCTGGCCAATCCGCGCACAGCGGGGCCAGAAGCAAAGTATTAAACAGCGGACCGAAAAACCGATGGTACTGACGATCAGCAGATCGTCTTGCCACGAACCGCGGTTTCGGTTTTACGAAAAACCGTGCAGCCCTAGTATGTACAGCACAAAACATTAATAACCAGGCTGTTTTACTTTGCTGCCTGAAAGAGTTCATTTTAGGCATTGATGTGGCAGCTTATGTCTTGTCGGTAAAGGCGTATAGTAAACATCACTGATAAGCTCATTACAGCCATAAAAGCTTTCTTGGCAGAATACAACATCTGAGAGCAGAGGGAGATAAAATACACCAACTACTGACCTTTTTCTAACTCTGGGACACTTATTAGGCTGGCACTGAGCAGAGGCAACAAAACATTCAATCTAGTTTGTAAATGTTCAAATATAAAATACAACTATGGGATATCTTAAAAAAAAAAAAAAGTTGTTTTTAGGAGTAGGAGCATAAATACATTTGTTTATCATGTTATTTTCACCTCGGCTTCACTAAAAGGCTAATTGGCCCTGGCATTTTAAGGTGTTTCACCTTCCCTTGTATCAAGTGACATATGCACGGGCTCAGGATTTTTTTTTTTCCCCTTCTGGTTGAACTTGGACAAATGTCTTTTTTTCAACCAAATGAACTATGTAGCTATGCGACATAGCCCTTTCTGTTTGCAGTGATGACAATTGCAGGGATTTCAGGCAACTTCCTCAAACTGACCCACTCTCTGAATTCACAACCTGAAGCCACGTTGAAGCTGCACACCCTCACCCAGTCCTCAACACCAATCCAAAGGAGCAGTATTCTCCCCATAAAATGTTTCCAGCCGCGTGCATAAAAAAAGTAGCCGGGTGGGACATGTCAGGGGAATGCAGGGCCAGTGCAACTCTGCTCACAGCATAGGAGGATGAGGAGTCAAGCAAATGACAGCTGGGTGCTTCACCAAAATTAGCCGGGTGGTGCAACCGGCTAAAAGAGCCTGGGGAGAACAGTGAGGAGCACAAAGAATATCAGAGGGATAATGTGAATCTCAAGCTGAGCCTTCTCGCGGATGACAGGTCATTCAATCTCCCCACACATAATTACCCAATACAAGGGATTACAGTGAGAACTCGAGACTGAAAATGTATTTAGATAATTCTGAAGCCCTCTTTTGTAACTTTACCCAATCTGAGGAGGTAGACCTATCCAGTACTTAAGATTTCATATAAACAACAAAAGAAAAACAACCCCTCTATATATAAGATAATAATGAGCACTAATTGGACCAGGAAATCAGAGAAGTATAATATATCTTTATTTAGGCCAAAAAAATTAAAAACCTCTATAACAAAGCAAGCCGTGTCCATGCCTATATAAGGTCCCCAATAATAACAATAATTCTGGTTGCCTCGCAAACAATAAGGAATACAGCAAAAATATACACAATAAAATACAATGAATTTCAGGTAGTGCACCCTTCTCAAACATCGTGTGAAAAAGGATCCGTTCAGTATTCGGGTATAGTACAATTTTAAATAAAATAAATAAATTAAGTACTGAATCACACAATATATAGAGAGGGGCGCACTCATGCATGTAGGACAAAATGCTGTATCAACAAGAATTCCTAACTAATGCTACATAAAAATAAGGTGCTAACAATTATAAATCAATCAGAGAACAATGCATTACAGGAGTCAAAGTGCATGAACGTGCATATTTGATAGGAGCAAATGCTCAACAACAAATAAAGTGCATAGTGCTAAGAGGTAGTGAGTTGGCAGTATAGGCGAATTAATGTGATATCAAAACTGAAAGAGCTAATATAAGCAAGGTGATAAAGACATGTGAAAGGTGGCAAGTGTAATGAGGTACACTGATTGAAAGAAGGTGTAATAGCAAGAATAAGGAAGGAAAATTAGCAAGGCTCACCTAAGTAATGAGATGAATAAGGCCTGGGGACGGCTGCACTTTAGGTTTCAAGTATAAACCTCACTACCTTTAAAGGAGTTATCAGGCTTCTAGATGTAAAATAAGGGCTACTTACCTGGGGCTTAGTAGTTCTTCGCAGTGGGAGGGACGAGTACTTAATAGGTTGCATGCAAGCTGTTAATGGAAACCAACATCCTCCTCTAGTGGTAGACAGGTCATGTGTATGCTCGGTGTGTATTCGACCCCACAAGTGGGGCTTGCACTCTTTTGCAGGTAGGCACTGGTCTGTTTTTAAGTAGCGCTGCTCATTTCCTTGCTATGTACTAATGTAATTCGTTTTTGGTCAGCTGCTCCCACTTAACAGCCATGCTTTTGGTGTACATGCAGAGCTTCTGTTTGGGTTCAAGGTGCGTTTGTAGTTCCTGGGGAGGCTCAGCGCATCTCTGATGGAGGCCATTCGGAGGCGGCCTGGTGTTGCGCTGATCCACCTTTTGCGCAATTTTCAATTTTCGATTTTATTTGATTAGCCGCACCCAGGCTATGCATATACATAGGTTAGGATTTAGTTAATGTTAGGCCCCTCCCATGGAGGATTGACTTCTTCGCAGTGGGAGGGACGAGTACTTAATAGGTTGCATGCAAGCTGTTAATGGAAACCAACATCCTCCTCTAGTGGTAGACAGGTCATGTGTATGCTCGGTGTGTATTCGACCCCACAAGTGGGGCTTGCACTCTTTTGCAGGTAGGCACTGGTCTGTTTTTAAGTAGCGCTGCTCATTTCCTTGCTATGTACTAATGTAATTCTTTTTTGGTCAGCTGCTCCCACTTAACAGCCATGCTTTTGGTGTACATGCAGAGCTTCTGTTTGGGTTCAAGGTGCGTTTGTAGTTCCTGGGGGGGCTCAGCGCATCTCTGATGGAGGCCATTCGGAGGCGGCCTGGTGTTGCGCTGATCCACCTTTTGCGCAATTAGTAGTTCTGCGCCTGTGCAGTACGCTACTGTCCACATGGCGGTGATTGACAGCGCCGCTCACGCAGGCGCAGTACAAGCCGACATCCAGGTCGGCCTGACGTCATCACCGCGGACCAGGAGGCAGAGGACGCGACCGGCTGCATGCAGAGCTGTGGCGAGGGACATGTTGGGAGCTTGGGGCTGGACGAAGCCCCGGGTAAGTAGCCCTTATTTTACATCTAGAAGCCTGATAAGTATTGATGGATTAACTTGAGTAACAAAGTTGAAGAGTCCTGTAAGTGGAACTATTCTCTCACAATCCATAAATTTTTGAAATATCTGAAACTTATGGACATATACTCTGTCATGGACTGGCTGCATTTTGGCTGTCAAAACAACACCGCTACCCAGATTTACATACGGTACTCTTAAGTTTTAATAGCACTAAACAGGATACAAAAACGGACGGTCTGCAGAAGGTGATCTTTGCTTTTATCTGGGCCAACAAATTCCCCTGCATCTCTAAAAAGCAGGGCTGTGGAGTCAGTCCAAAAATCCACCGACTCCACCTCTTCAGTTTCTGATTCCACCGACTCCGACTCCTCTAATTTGCATATTACAATTTTGTTGATTAAAAGTATGTAACGTGAAATTCGTCTAACTGCCAACGCTTAGAAATTTTACAAGACAACTGAAGTGAGAAGGATATGTAGACTACTATATTTATTCCCTTTAGACTAAAACTAGTCCTTGGTAAGAGTACTTGTAAAAGGTTACATAGTTATTTTGGTTGAAAAAAGACATACGTCCATTGAGTTCAACCAGTATAAAGTACAACACCAGCCTGCTCCCTCACATATCCCTGTTGATCCAGAGGAAGGCGAAAAAACCCTTACAAGGCATGGTCCAATTAGCCCCTAAAGGGAAAAATTCCTTCCCAACTCCAGATGGCAATCAGATAAAATCACTGGATCAACATCATTAGGCATTACCTAGTAATTGTAGCCATGGATGTCTTTCAACGCAAGGAAAGCATCTAAGCCCCCTTTAAATGCAGGTATAGAGTTTGCCATAACGACTTCCTGTGGCAATGCATTCCACATCTTAACCACTTCACCACTGAGGGGTTTTACCCCCTGACCACCAGAGCAATTTTCACCTTTCAGCGCTCCTTCCATTCATTCGTCTATAACTTTATTATTACTTATCCCAATGAAATGAACTATATCTTGTTTTTTTCGCCACCAATTAGGCTTTCTTTAGGTGGGACATTATGCCAAGAATTATTTTATTCTAAATGTATTTTAATGGGGAAATAGGAAAAAATGTGGGAAAAAATTATTATTTTTCAGTTTTCGGCCATTATAGTTTTTAAATAAAGCATGCTACTGTAATTAAAACCCATGTAATGTATTAACCCATTTGTCCCGGTTATAAAACCATTTAAATTATGTCCCTATCACAATGTTTGGCGACAATATTTTATTTGGAAATAAAGGTGCATTTTTTTCAGTTTTGCACCCATCCCTAATTACAAGCCCACAGTTTATAAAGTAACAGTGTTATACCCTCTTGACATAAATATTTAAAAAGTTCAGTCCCTAAGGTAACTATTTATGTTTTTTTTATTATTGTATTTTTTTTTTTTTTAATTACAAAAAAAAAATAAAAATTGGGGAGTGTGGGAGATAATGAGTTAATTTATTGTGTAAATGTAATGTTTGTATATGTAAAATGCTTTTAGGGTGTAGTTTACTATTTGGCCACAAGATGGCCACAGAGTGTTTGTTTACATGCGACCTGGACGGAAGGACGCTTACAGGAAGCAGTAGAAGGCTGGGAGACTCGCAATGATCTCGCTGTTTCTGAAAGAAGCAGCAGATCATTGCGGGGGCTTAGATCAACAAACGGGAATTGATTTTCCCGTTCATTGATCTCCGGGCGAGCGGGCGGCGGCGTGCACGAGCGGCGGGTGCGCGCGCACGAGCGGCGGGAGCGCGGACAGCGGCGGTAGCGCGGAAGGTACGGATTTCTCCGTCCCTGGTTTTTTAGGAGGGAAAAAAGGGGCGGAGAAATCCGTACGCGTGGGGGTAAAGTGGTTAATCACTCTTACTGTAAAGAACCCTTTCCTAAATGGCTAAACCGTTTTTCCTCCATGCGCAGATCATGTCCTCTAGTCCTTAGAGAATGCCTAGGGACAAAAAGCTCATCCGCCAAGCTATTATATTGCCCTCTGATGTATTTATACATGTTAATTAGATCCCCTCTAAGGCGTCTTTTCTCTAGACTAAATAAACCCAGTTTATCTAACCTTTCTTGATAAGTGAGACCCTCCATCCCACGTATCAATTTTGTTGCTCGTCTCTGCACCTGCTCTAAAACTGCAATATCTTTTTTGTAATGTGGTGCCCAGAACTGAATTCCATATTCCAGATGTGGCCTTACTAGAGAGTTAAACAGGGGCAATATTATGCTAGCATCTCGAGTTTTTATTTCCCTTTTAATGCATCCCAAAATTTTGTTAGCTTTAGCTACAGCGGCTTGGCATTGAGTACGATTATTTAACTTGTTGTCAATGAGTACTCCTAAGTGCTTCTCCAAGTTTGATACAAACCGGAACAAAGAACATCTATCAGGCCCTAGGCAATTGTAAGTGTGGGTGCATGTAAGAATGATGTGCAGGTACTCTGCAGGGAAATGAGGAGATTCTTCCTCTATTACACATTCTTTATGCACAATCTGAACAAGGTTTATGGGTGACAGACAACACCTCTGTGTTCAATGTGCACAACATTCTCAGTGGATTCCCTGCAGCTCTGTGGGGAGTGCATATGTAGAGTATAGTACTACTGTGTAACAAAGTAAACCTGAGACAGATGAAATTAAAGTTTTATACATACCTGGGGCTTCCTCCAGCCGCCTTCAGGATAATCAGTCCCTCGTTGTCCTCCTCCACCACCTGGATCTTCTGCTATGAGTCCAGGTACTTGAGCCAGTCGGGCGTAGTGCGCATGCACACACTCCGCCGCCAGGAGCATACTACACCTGTGCAGCACTATTGCGCAGGTGCAGAATGTTCCTGGCTGTGGGAGCAGCATGCGGCCGGACTGTGCTGACTGGCTGAATTACCAGGACTCATAGCAGAAGATCCGGGTGGTGGAGGACAGCGAGGGACTGACTGGCCTGAAGGGGGCTGGAGGAAGCCCCAGGTATGTATAAAACCGTCTCAGGTACCCTTTCATTTGTAGTCACCAAACCAAACTTTAACAAAAACAAAGGTTTGCTTTCCTAAAACAGAAAGAATTTGCGATAATTCAGGTTGGAGTGAGCTCGAGATGTCTCCCAGGCACCACTGCTGAATATATGCAAATTAACCATTGTACCCTTAGAAGCTAAACACACCTCCAGAACCGCTGGAATGCAATGATGTGTCAGCTTTTTAATAAGTACAGAGCCATAATAATCCAACATGCATACAGACTGTTTCGGATTGTTTGATCCTCATCAGTACATGGCATGGATTAATTTGGCTCTATGGAGTAAACTTAAACTTTAACATATCAAATTATTTAATTTCATCAGCAAAGGGAGTGCATACATTTTCATAAATCAGCATCAATGCAGAATTATTTCCATCTCATTGATCATCTCTACAGTGGTGTGAAAAACTATTTGCCCCCTTCCTGATTTCTTATTCTTTTGCATGTTTGTCACACTTAAATGTTTCTGCTCATCAAAAACCGTTAACTATTAGTCAAAGATAACATAATTGAACACAAAATGCAGTTTTAAATGATGTTTTTTATTATTTAGTGAGAAAAAAAACTCCAAATCTACATGGCCCTGTGTGAAAAAGTAATTGCCCCCCTTGTTAAAAAATAACTTAACTGTGGTTTATCACATCTGAGTTCAATTTCTGTAGTCACCCCCAGGCCTGATTACTGCCACACCTGTTTCAATCAAGAAATCACATAAATAGGAGGTATCTGACAGAGAAGTAGACCAAAAGCACCTCAAAAGCTAGACATCATGCCAAGATCCAAAGAAATTCAGGAACAAATGAGAACAAAAGTACTGTAATTGAGATCAATCAGTCTGGTAAAGGTTATAAAACCATTTCTAAAGCTTTGGGACTCCAGCGAACCACAGTGAGGGCCATTATCCACAAATGGCAAAAACATGGAACAGTGATGAACCTTCCCAGGAGTGGCCGGCCGACCAAAATTACCCCGAGAGCGCAGATAAAACTCATCCGATAGGCCACAAAAGACCCCAGGATAACATCTAAAGAACTGCAGGCCTCACTTGCCTCAATTAAGGTCAGTGTTCACTACTCCACCATAAGAAAGAGACTGGGCAAAAATGGCCTGCATGGCAGATATCCAAGGCGCAAACCACTTTTAAGCAAAAAGAACATTAAGGCTCATCTCAATTTTGCTAAAAAAACATCTCAATGATTGCCAAGACTTTTGGGAAAATACCTTGTGGACCGAAGAGACAAATGTTGAACTTTTTGGAAGGTGCGTGTCCCATTACATCTGGTGTAGAAGTAACACAGCATTTCAGCAAAAGAACATCATACCAAGAGTAAAATATGGTGGTGGTAGTGTGATGGTCTGGGGTTGTTTTGCTGCTTCAGGACCTGGAAGGCTTGCTGTGATAGATGGAACCATGAATTCTACTGTCTACCAAAAAATCCTGAAGGAGAATGTCTGGCCATCTGTTCGTCAACTCAAGCTGAAGCGATCTTGGGTGCTGCAGCAGGACAATGACCCAAAACACACCAGTAAATCCACCTCTGAATGGCTGAAGAAAAACAAAATGAAGACTTTGGAGTGGCCTAGTCAAAGTCCTGACCTGAATCCTATTGAGATGTGGCATGACCTTAAAAAGGCGGTTCATGCTAGAAAACCCTCAAATAAAGCTGAATTACAACAATTCTGCAAAGATGAGTGGGCCAAATTTCCTCCAGAGCGCTGTAAAAGACTCGTTGCAAGTTATCCCAAACACTTGATTGCAGTTATTGCTGCTAAGGGTGGCCCAACCAGTTATTAGGTTCAGGCGGCAATTTCTTTTTCACACAGGGCTATGTAGGTTTTGAGTTTTTTTTCTCACTAAATAATAAAAATCATCATTTAAAACTGCATTTTGTGTTCAATTATGTTATCTTTGACTAATAGTTAACGTTTTTGATGAGCAGAAACATTTAAGTGTGACAAACATGCAAAAGAATAAGAAATCAGAAAGGGGGCAAAAAGTTTTTCACACCACTGTATTAGTGACACAGCTACACATCAGGCTTTATTCTTACAGCATAGATGTTATTTAGTATATATGTTACGGCCAGAACCCGAAGTTTGGCCAGAACTAGAAGTGGCCGGCCACTTCGGGTTCTGGCCGGCCAATGCGCGAACTGGCCGCTGCGCTGCGGCCAATGTGAGGAATGAAACAATTCCTGTAAGGTTTAATGTGATGTTGTGGCCGCAGCACAGCGGGTAAATGTATCCCACATCTTTACTTTATTCAATGGCATTAAGCCGCCCGGCTTTTTCCCTCTGCCTCTCTCTCCTCCCCCCGCCTCTCTCTCCTTCTCTTATGGGCAGCCGGGCGGGGGACACGCGTGTCCAGGAGAGTCGTTCGTCGCGGCAGGAGAGCAGAGCGGGGAGGCTGCAGACATCGCTTCTGCCAGCACCCGCTCTGCAAGAACGGCAGGATTCCCTCCTGCCGCGACGAACGACTCCGGAGGGACACGCGTGTCCCTGGCCCGGCTGTGCCCATAAAGAGAAGGAGAGAGAGAGGCGGGGGGAGGAGAGAGAGGCGGGGGGAGGAGAGAGAGAGGCGGAGGGAAAAAGCCGGGCGGCTTAATGCCATTGAATAAAGTAAAGATGTGTGATACATTTACCCGCTGCGCTGCGGCCACAACATCACATTAAACCTTACAGGAATTGTTTCATTCCTCACATTGGCCGCAGCGCAGCGGCCAGTTCGCGCATTGGCCGGCCAGAACCCGAAGTGGCCGGCCACTTCTAGTTCTGGCCAAACTTCGGGTTCTGGCCGTAACATATATAAGAGATTCCTGTGTTCACATCATATATACAGTCACAATCAGATATGTATATCTGACCTTAAAAATACGGGGACTGCTTTATTGAAGCAGCACAAGTAACTAATTTTGGTTTATTTCATTTTTGTGGACTAAGCACAGCTATTACTGTATATACCGTATTTCGCGCCGTATAAGACGCTCCGGAATATAAGACGCACCCAAGTTTAGAGGGCAAAAACCTGGGAAAAAATATATATATTAAATCTGGTGCGTCTATATTCCAGGAGCGTCTTTGTACATGTTGTGTCCTCCCGTGTACCTTATCTCTCCACCTGTGTGCCCCATCTGTCCTTCTGTGTGCCATCTCCCACATGTGTCCTGTGTGCCCCTTTTCCCCATGTGTCCTGTCTTCCACATGTGTCCTCCTGTGTCCTGGCTCCATGTGTCCTCCTGTGTCCTGGCTGGCTCCATGTGTCCTCCTGTGTCCTGGCTGGCTCCATGTGTCCTCCTGTGTCCTGGCTGGCTCCATGTGTCCTCCTGTGTCCTGGCTGGCTCCATGTGTCCTCCTGTGTCCTGTCTCCATGTGTCCTGGCTGGCTCCATGTGTCCTGGCTGGCTCCATGTGTCCTGGCTGGCTCCATGTGTCCTCCTGTGTCCTGGCTCCCCCACGTGTCATTCTTTGACTGCCTCCCCGCATGCCTCAGCTTTTCCCCTCTATTTTCCTCCCTCCATGTGCGCATCTCAACCCACCCCCCGCGTCTCAGATATGCCCGCTGTAAATCCTTCCCCCCTGTGTGGGCAATCACTGTGCCTGGCTCCCCCGCGTGCCTTAGCGTTTCCCCTCTATTTACCTCCTGCCCCCCTCCATGTGCGCATCTCCCCCCCCCCCCCGTGTCTCCAATGTAAATATTTCCCCCCTCCGGGTCTGCAGCTGCAGCGGCTTACCTAATACATGCCGCCGCGAAGTCTGCAGACAGCCGGCTACTCCATATGTTTCCTCTACTGCGCGGTTACTGATGACGCAATCAGTACAGGCCGCGCAGTAGAGGAAACATATGGAGTAGCCGGCTGTCTGCAGACTTCGCGGCGGCATGTATTAGGTAAGCCGCTGCAGCTGCAGACCCGGAGGGGGGAAATATTTACATCGGAGACACGGGGGGGGAACGGGGAGATGCGCACATGGAGGGGGGCAGGAGGTAAATAGAGGGGAAACGCTAAGGCACGCGGGGGAGCCAGGCACAGTGATTGCCCACACAGGCAGGGAATCCCCAATGGCGGCGGGGCGGCGGTTTATAGCGGCGGGCGTTCGCAAGTTGGGGATTCCCTGCCTTTGCCGTATAAGACGCAGGGACTTTTTCTCCCCATTTTTTGGGGAGAAAAAGTGCATCTTATACGGCGGAAAATACGGTATACATTATTTTTAATGACATTATCTGAGAAATATAACATTTTATCATATTTTCTATTACAGTTACAAATTCATTAGGAGTCGGAGCTTTGTTTCCCGACTCCAGGCACCCAAAATTGCCCCGACTCCACAGCCCTGCTAAAAAGTACATGCATTTGCACACAAGTGTTGGCAGTCTCTATCCCCCACCTCTTTAACCGCTTGAGGGCCATAGCCTTATACCCCCCTAGTAACCAGGTGATTTTTTTACAATACAGTGCCCTGCAGCTTTAAAAGCTTGCTGCAGAGCCATACTACTAAGCACACAAATTAATCTCCCCCCCCCTTTACTTGCCACCAACAGAGCTTTCTGTTGGTGGGTGGCATCTGATTGCTGCTACAACTTTTTTTTTTTTTTATTTAATTTACTTTTATCTTTATTATTATTATTTAGTATTTATATAGCGCCGACATATTCCGCAGCGCTGTACAGAGTATATATTGTCTTGTCACTTAACTGTCTCTCTGAGGGGCTCACAATCTAATCCCTACCATAGTACTATGTCTATGTATATATTGTGTAGTGTATGTATCGTAGTCTAGGGACAATTTTAGGGGGAAGCCAATTAACTTATCTGTATGTTTTTTGGGATGTGGGAGGAAACCGGAGTACCCGGAGGAAACCCACGCAGACACGGGGAGAACATATAAACTCCTTGCAGATGTTGACCTGGCTGGGATTCGAACCGGGGACCCAGCGTTGCAAGGCAAGAGCGCTAACCACTACGCCACCGTGCTGCCCATCTTTATCTGTTAAAAAAGTAATACGGACGCTAACCAGGCAATCCAAGCATTAAAAAAATCATTCTTATTTTTCTTCTCCATATCCATCCATCATTCCCCAGTTTTCCTGTGTCTTATTTGGTACATCTGCCACACAAAGGAGTTGCAGGGCATGCTGGGTTTTCTCTTTTTCGTCTTTACTTTCCCCTCAGACTTAACTAATGCAGCCTAATTGGCTGAAGCCTCTTTCCCTCCTGTATTCCCCTCCCACACCTCTGTTCCTCTCTGATTGGCCAATAGTTCTCATGCTGAGAAGCTACAGAGTCACACAATGACAATGCACTTTCCATTGCAGAACTGGGTGGGAGTGTCTGGAGACTGGGAGGAGGGTGGCCAATGCAAACACATACAGAGTAAGGGAGGAAATTATGTCAGGATTGGTTTCAAGATAGACCAGGCGTGTAAAACTCACATACTATGTGGGTCAAAATTGTAGACAGGGACCTAGTTGCGGGACTCAATGTCTACTGGCCCCCTTCCTCCCTTTTAAAGTTCCCAGGTGTCTAATGCCCCCCTCCCCTATACAGTTACCTGTTGTCTAGAGGCCTCCACCCTCTCCTATACAGTTCCCTGGTGTCTAGAGGCCCCACCCTCTCCTATACACTTCCCTGGTGTCTAGAGGCCCCCACTCTCCTCTATATAGTTCCATACAGTAGATTGATCGTCAATCTAATCTCCCCACATCTCTCGTGCCGTGAACCAATGAATTCCACTAGGGTCGCGTGTGGCCCCGCCCACAAACAAAAAACATCATCGATCTAGCGAAACCAACATCTCGCATATCGGGAAAACAACGGGGAAGTGTATTCAAAGGCCTCCTCATTACCGAAATTGGAGATTAAGATTAGTGCCTTGGAGTGTGATCTTAAAGGGGCTCTCCCAGACAGTGAATTTCAACAATTCCCTGAGAGCTTCGATTCCAGGATTAAAAACTTTTGCTGATGGTTTGGAGGAAGTCAAAAGATCCAAGTATAAATGTGATCAGAATGACTACCTACATGGTTATGTTTACAGCTGGCAGAAGCATGTCCCAGGAGGAAAGAAACCCTTCAACAATTATCCATCCAGAGGAAGGGGGGGTAAGCCTAGAAAGGGTGGCAATAAGCCAAGGAAGTTAACAAATCCTTCTGGTGGTGAGAGCTCAATGGGTGATGGTTCTACCTCTGATTTTGTGTCTTCACAAGATCAGACACCCGAAAGAGGAACGGGAGAGGCAGACGTGGAGGCAAGAAGCAAGAAGCACAAACATATCAGCCACGAAACAAAGGCGCCCGATCCAATTAAGGAAACGTTAAATGAACCATCACTTGTTGTCAACATTTCTTCTTATAACCTAACCAGAATTGAGAAGCAAGTTCTTGAATATGGACTGTCATTCTGTCCAACTCCTGGTCCAGATTTTTTCTCAGACACTGAACTTAATCGTTTTTTTCGAACTCTCAAACTTAAAAAATGTTTGGGGACTCCACGATCTGATACTATCTTTAAAAGTAGTACAGAGGCGCCAACAGGGTAAAAACAATATTTCTTTAAAATGGATAAAATGAAGTAGGTAGCGGTGGCGCCAGGCTATGTACCGGACCGCATTGGTGATATACTCCTATTTATTGCCTGAGGAAGTGGGATATACCCGCGAAACGCGTAGCACCTTGTTCGGAGTATGTAAATAAACAGATTTTTGCTTAAAACAGCAATTTTTGTGTCTGTTTTGGAGGGGTAAGTCCACCGCTACCTACTTCCATTTTATCCATTTTAAAGAAATATTGTTTTTACCCTGTTGGCGCCTCTGTACTACTTTTGCAGTTGTTTCCACCCCTGGTGGAGGGGAATTCTTCTTTTTTCCCGATCTACAGAGAGCGACTTCTTAATCCTGAGTGGGGACAGGTCTAATCTCCTCACCTGCCTTCATAGTGGTTACCTGGACGGTAACCCTTGTTTGTGAGTATAACCTACCTATACTTACCTTCCATACCCAATTTACAGTACATACTACACTGGGCTCTCGGCGTCTTCCCTTATATTTTGATACTATCTTTAGGTTCACAGCACCTTCTAATGATAATTGCCTATCTTTGAAAGAAGTTGGCCTTCGTAATAAAATAGCATTCACACCAAATAGCCACCCTGCAATTGATTTGTTTATCAAACGGGTGACTAATGATTTGAAGAAGGTAGAAAGATCAGCTAAGATGGGCGAATATGTTGTGAATCACAATCTAAGTCTTGATGAAAGAAAGGCTCTTAGAGCTTTGGAGCACAATTCTGAGATTGTTGTTCGTCCTGCGGACAGGGGGGAAGCAGTGGTGATTATGGATAGGACATACTATATCCAGGAGATTACAAATCAGTTATCTAATAGAGAGGTCTACAGGAAGTTGGGATGGTAATCAGATTATGTCCATTATGGAAAAGGTTGAGAGACTGGTGAATGGAGCCTTGAATAATTGGCCTCATTGGTGATGAGGTCTCTCGCTTTTTGATTAATCGGTACCCCTCCACTCCCTTATTGTACACGTAACCCAAAATTCAGAAGAATCCATTGCTCCCCCCTGGTCGGCCTATTGTGGCCGCAACAAATTCCGTTTTTTCACCTATGGCGAGATTTTTGAGTGACATTCAAAAACTTGACGATGTTGGGGATGATTGGCTACTTGTTACACTTGATGTCGAGAGCCTCTAAACCTTCATCCCTCATGATGGAGGTGTGGAGACGATCGAACATTTATTTGTTTTTTCTGATTTTGATGATGCCCAGAGATCGTTCTTGGTGAGTATGCTTAATATTTTGAGGGAAAATGATTTTCTTTTTGATGGTAGTTTCTTCCTACAATGCAGGGGTAGAGCCATGGGGTCGAGTGTGGCCCCTGTGTATGCTAATCTCTACATGGGCCTCTATGAGGAGGCATTTGTATACACTTCCCCATTGTTTTCCCGATATGCGAGATGTTGGTTTCGCTATATCGATGTTTTTTGCTTGTGGGCGGGGCCACACTCGACCCTAGTGCAATTAATTGGTTCACTTGGTTCACTGCACGAGAGATGTGGGGAGATTAGATTGACGATCAATTTCGATCTCAAGGGCATCGCATACCTGGATGCTATGGTTAGTAAAAAAAAGGGGGAAGGTTAATTATCGACCTCTATAGGAAAGAAACTGATCGTAATGCGATTTTGCATTTTAGTAGCTTCCATCTCAAACATATGGTCAACAACATTCCGGTGGGACAGTTCCAAAGGGTTAATAAGATAGTTAGTGAGAAGGATAGTCAGGACATGAGATTAATGGAGATGGTGGGGCGCTTTAAACAGAGGGGCTATACAGATAGGGTGCTTAAAGAACAGCTTAATAAAAAAACGAAAATGAGAAATACTAAAACTGACAGTTATGTTGGTTTCCACCTATAACACTGTCAGTCACCAAGTTGAGAAATGCATCAAACGTAATTGGAGCATTTTGAGTGATTCACTACCATATATAGTAGAATTTAAACGGCCCCTATGTTTTGCTATAAGAGACCCCCCCTTCACTTTGCAATAAATTAGTACACTGATATATACAAAAAGAACATTGTGGCACATTTCCGTGCCTCAATTGTCATATTTGCCACAGTCTAATTAAGGGAGATACATTCAGACATCCTAACAGTGGCAAGAGTTATAAAGTGCGCGGCAGGTATTCGTGCGACTGCAGTTGGGTTGTCTATTTGCTCAAATGTCCTTGTGGCAAGTGTTACATTGGTCAAACTACTCAGAAACTAAAGGACCGACTGGCGTCGCACAAATCGGCAATACGCAACTTTAATAAAGACCAGGCAGTATCAGAGCATTTCACCTTGTTTAGACATAATGTGAGCCAACTTAACCACTTGCCGACCAGGGGATGTTACACTGATCGGTGCTGCGTGGGCTCTACAGCCTGCAGCACCGATCAGCAGTGCAGCAGGGCGATCAGACTACCCCCCTTTTTTCCCCACTAGGGGGATGTCCTGCTGGGGGGGTCTGATCGCCGCCGGCTGCAGTTGCTTAGCGGGGGGGGGGGGGCTCTTCAAAGCCCCCCTCCGCAGCGCTTTCAGCCCTCTCGCCAGCTCCCTCCCTCTCCCTTCCCCTGTGTGCTGCGCAGGACGGATTTCCGTCCTGCGCATTGAAGGATAGGCTTCAGCCTATCATATGCCGGCGATCCCCGGCCAATCAGAGGCCGGGGATCGCCGATCTGCCTTACGGCGCTGCTGCGCAGCAGCGCCGTATGATGTTTACATTTTGCCGGCGAGCCGCCATCGGCGGCTCTCCGGCTGTTCACGGAGACACCCTCCGTGAACTGACATGGAAAGGCCGTTTCCATGGTAACCCGCAGACGACCAGTTTACGCCAATCGGCGTTAGCTGGTCGTCAAGAGGTTAAAGTATGTATCAATGATAGTGTCCGCCCTGGATAAGAAAGGAGGTGATCGATTGTCCAGACTATTGAAATTAGAATCTAGATGGATTAGGGAATTAGACACAGTACATTCCGGTTTGAATAGGGACTATGATCTACGTTTTGATTGGTAATCGATCTGATGACACTCGTCTTCTTTGGTGCGCTATTGGTCGGCATCTTTTGTTGATGTAGTGACTTTGTTTGGCCGCCTCAACGTTGCGCTATTGGTTGGCGTCTATAGGCGTGTCACTTGGCGCCGCTGTTGCGTGATTGGTCGGCGTTGGAGGGTGCGTCCACGGGGATGTGACTTTACCGTGACGATACCGGTATACACAGTCTGATTAGAGGACCGTGTCAGAGGTGATATTTACAAGCCGGCGTCTATCCTAATACTTCGGTTATAAGCGATCTAGTGCTATGGGGATAATATACACAGTATGGATACCTCTTGTAAGCATATTTCATCAATACATGTAGAGAATTAGAGTTACATCTGGTGTATTTATTATGTATTTCATATGCATTGGAGATCTATGAACCCTTAGATTAGCATAAGGAGGAGGGGTAACCTGGCAACATGAAGATGGGCAGGAGCCCGAAACAGTGGACTGTCTTGCCTGTTGGCTCTTTTTAATGTGTATGTCGTTTTGCTACTAATAAAACAAGATTTAGGCCCGGTTCACATTAGCGGCTGCTATCCGGAATCGCCGTGCCGGAGCCGGACCGCATGCGGACCGGACGAAACGGACGCACGGCATAGCAATGAAAGTCTATGCGACCGTTCACATGCGTCCGTTTCGTCCGGACCGGAGCCGGACCGGATCCGGACTCCGGCGTCCGTTCCAACATGCGCTATTTTTTGGTCCGGCTGGTCCGGCTGACGTATCCGGACCGGAGCCGGAATGTTGCATCCGGCCAATGGAAACCAATGAGAACTGGAGAGCGCACAACACACTGGCTATAAAAACCGGATGTTGTACCACACTTCCTATGCTGACTCTATGGTATGGTGGCCATTTTAGATGGGGACCACATGGCACCAGCGTTCACAGAGTGGAGCAGCAGTGACTTCATGCTGGAGCTCTTTGGCAGCAATATGGAGCAGGATCTGTCTGATAGCGAGGGGGTGAGGCCCTACACATCAGAAGACCTCATCCTACAGGTGCAGCAGGTACCAGCCCTGTGGGACAAGGGGGATGCGGACCACAGCAACATCAAAAAATGCAGAGGCCTGTGGAAAAAAATTGCCAAGCTGTATGTGGAGGACTTTGAGAACTTGAGCAAGAGACAGCAAGGCACAGAGGGTATGTTGACTAGAAGTTTTTGGGAGGGGCTTGTGGTTTAAGCTTGTGATGTATTCCACTTTTGCTATGGATTTGTGTCACCCACGTGTTGCCCACCCACCCGTGGCCCACCCACCTGTTCCCCACCCACCTGTACCCCACCTGTGATGTATCCCACCCACCTGTACCCCACCTGTGATGTACCCCACCTGTGCTGTATCCCACCCACCTGTGATGTATCCCACCCACCTGTACCCCACCTGTGATGTATCCCACCCACCTGTACCCCACCTGTGATGTATCCCACCCACCTGTACCCCACCTGTGATGTATCCCACCTGTGATGTATCCCACCCACCTGTACCCCACCTGTGCTGTATCCCACCCACCTGTGATGTATCACACCCACCTGTACCCCACCTGTGATGTATCCCACCCACCAGTACCCCACCTGTGATGTATCCCACCCACCTGTACCCCACCTGTGATGTATCCCACCCACCTGTACCCCACCTGTGATGTATCCCACCCACCTGTACCCCCACCTGTGATGTATCCCACCCACCTCTACCCCACCTGTGATGTATCCCACCCACCTCTACCCCACCTGTGATGTATCCCACCCACCTCTACCCCACCTGTGATGTATCCCACCCACCTCTACCCCACCTGTGATGTATCCCACCTGTGATGTATCCCACCCACCTGTACCCCACCTGTGCTGTATCCCACCCACCTGTGATGTATCACACCCACCTGTACCCCACCTGTGATGTATCCCACCTGTGATGTATCCCACCCACCAGTACCCCACCTGTGATGTATCCCACCCACCTGTACCCCACCTGTGATGTATCCCACCTGTGATGTATCCCACCCACCTGTGATGTATCCCACCCACCTGTACCCCACCTGTGATGTATCCCACCCACCTGTACCCCACCTGTGATGTATCCCACCCACCTGTACCCCACCTGTGATGTATCCCACCCACCTCTACCCCACCTGTGATGTATCCCACCTGTGATGTATCCCACCCACCTGTACCCCACCTGTGATGTATCCCACCCACCTGTACCCCACCTGTGATGTATCCCACCTGTGATGTATCCCACCCACCAGTACCCCACCTGTGATGTATCCCACCCACCTGTACCCCACCTGTGATGTATCCCACCTGTGATGTATCCCACCCACCTGTGATGTATCCCACCCACCTGCGATGTACCCCACCTGTGCACATAAAACATACACAATGACCAATTATTATACATCAATTTATTGTAAAAAATTAATACATTTAAAATCACTCAAAAACTTGAAACTCCAAAATAAACACATTTCAACAAAACATATTAAAAACCAAACATTCACCCTCGTCCTGGTGGTGTGGTAAAATAAAGTCTCAGTTGGTCCCTGTTCCGCAGTGACACTACCCTTGGCCTGGTTGCATACCTCCGCAGGGGCATTAGTGGAAGCACATTCGGGGGTTCCGGAGTCTTTCTTTCCTCCTGCCGCACAAAGTTGTGGAGGATGCATGCTGCCTTCACCACGACAACTGCGTTGCCCGGTTTCAGCAGCATGGGCGTGTGGAACACCCTCCACTTTGACACCAGGATCCCAAATGTGCACTCCACCATTCTCCTTGCACGGCTCAACCGAGCATTGAAGTGTAGCTGGCTGGCATCAAGTCCCCTGTCTGGGTACGGACGCATTACATGGTCGGACAGGGCGAAGGCCTCGTCCCCCACAAACACATAGGGGTAGGCCGGTGCCCTTGTCCCAGGCCAGGGTCTGTCACGGGGGAGACGCAGTCTGCCTTCCTCCATCAGCCGGCAAAGGGTCGTACGCTGGAAAATTCCAGAGTCATTGGAACTACCGTACGACCCCACATCCACGTACACAAACTTGTAGTCCGCATCTGCCACTGCCATTAGAACAATGCTGAAGTATTTTTTATAGTTGAAATAATGGCTGCCACTCCCCACGGGTTTCTGAATCCGGATGTGTTTCCCATCCAGTGCGCCAACACAATTAGGAAACTTGCACTCGGTCCAGAAGCCCTGGGCGATCTCCTCCCATTTCGTGGTGTCCGGCACAGGCATGTATCTGGCCCTCAGTCGCGTCCAAAGGATCCTCGAAGTCCTCACGACGATGCCTGCCACCGTGCTCTTCCCAATACGAAATGTGACATGTAGCGATGTATATGTTTGTCCAGTTGCGATGTACCTACAAGAGAAATAATCGAAATCAATTTTTCATGTCGTTACAGGAGAAAGGTTCAAGACAAGGTGGCGCAATATACGGGATGCATATGTGAAATGGCTACGGAAGAAAAAACTTGCCGAACGAAGTGGCAGTGGCGGGGGAAGGCGACAAAAAGACTACCAATTTGCCAAGCAATTGTCTTTCATCAATGCAAGCCTGGAACCTAGACTGTAAGTACCACTACTGTGGGCAGGAACTGAGAGCTCATTTACCATGACTTCGGCCATGTATTGCTATGGCCTCAATTCCCATGGCTAGCGAACTTTTCTCACAAGCTTTATCAAATGTTGGGTAGAAACGGTTGATAAAGTGATTGCTAGTGTTTGCTAGCTCTGTGAATTGACGCCACATGCTGTTTGGCACACCAATAAATATTGTTTTTATCTACAGGACTGAAGACAATTTGGAGCAAGAGGAACCGACCCAGGAGGCACGGTTCAGCAGTGAGGAGAGCTTGGTGGATGATGACGTCGCCGATGTAACCTATTGCCCCGAGGAGAGGAGTAGGAGGAGGGAGTCCTTAATCCCAACTCTCTCCTTTGATGATGACTTGGCAGAAGAGAGCTTGGATGTTGAGGTTGCAGGACCGAGTGTGGAAGAAGCTGAACCTCCACAATCGACCGCTATGGAAGCTCCAGGGGAACAAGAACAAAGTGAGGAGCACCGAGAGACTGCAGCACAACCAGCGCGCAGGGCAACCCCGACACAGGCCAGAGGACGGGAAGATGCTGCCACACCACCAGTGAGGACCACCACACCAGTGAGGCGTCGAGGTACCCTCCCCCCAACAAGGAGAGAGACAGAGTCCGAGATGTCCGGGGCTGTCTCCGGACTTCTCGGGATTCTTCAGAGCCACCAAACTCTCATAACCCGGCAGTTGCAAGATGAGGACAGGGGCCATATCATGGAGCAGTACAAGTCCCACATCACTTCACTGCAATGTGAGCTCGACGCTGTACATGGGCACTACAGGGACGAGCTTAAAATGATTCATGAGATGCACAGAGGAGAAATCGACCAACTGCGTGCGCAGCATCATCAGTCGGTGGGCCAGCTGCAGAACATGATGCAGCAAATGCATCAACAAAGCAAGGAACTACTGAAATTGCAGGCACACCCGTGTTTTCACACTGTGATGTCTCTAATACCATATCTGGAAAAGGTGCCTTCCCAAAACCTGATGGCGTGCCATTCCAATTTGCTGGAGGTGATTAAACAGCACATGGACACGCCATTATTGCAACCACCAATTTTTAGACCCCCACAACCAACAGCGGTGCCCACCTGGCAATCATCACAGATGTACACCGGCTACAGAGGCAGTCAATATGGGCCACCGCTGTCAGGGTCCAGCTCATCCACGACCAGCACCCAAGAGAGTCCAGATTTCCAGGCAGCAACTCCCACCTTTTCTAGTAGTGGTGCCGATACAATTTGAAAAAAAAAGTCAAATTGTTCCTGGACATGCTCCTCTGAATACCTCCGATCCTCGGAGGAAGGATACCATCACAGGGCTTTTTAACTTTTGGTTTTGCTGGACTTGAACTTTAGGGCCTGGTGTCCCCGAAAGACACTACCTGGGTCACAACCTTGTGCCTGTTGCACTGCACCTGTAGTCCTGCACCTGTGCCTTTGATTCCTCTTGTTCCTTACTTTGTTGATCCTAATCACTTGCACAAGACCCTTGGAGCCATGGGTGAAGGACACCTTCACTGGTCGGTGAGAGGCCTAGCCTTTTCACTGACCTGTGTCCTTCATCCATGGCTCAGAGGGTCCTGTGCCAGTCGTTAGGTTTTAGAAGCACTAATAATTTAGGGCCTGGTGTCCCCGAAAGACACTACCTGGGTCACAACCTTGTGCCTGTTGCACTGCACCTGTAGTCCTGCACCTGTGCCTTTGATTCCTCTTGTTCCTTACTTTGTTGTTCCTAATCACTTGCACAAGACCCTTGGAGCCATGGGTGAAGGACACCTTCACTGGTCGGTGAGAGGCCTAGCCTTTTCACTGACCTGTGTCCTTCATCCATGGCTCAGAGGGTCCTGTGCCAGTGGTTAGGTTTTAGAAGCACTAATAATTTAGGGCCTGGTGTCCCCGAAAGACACTACCTGGGTCACAACCTTGTGCCTGTTGCACTGCACCTGTAGTCCTGCTCCTGTGCCTTTGATTCCTCTTGTTCCTTACTTTGTTGATCCTAATCACTTGCACAAGACCCTTGGAGCCATGGGTGAAGGACACCTTCACTGGTCGGTGAGAGGCCTAGCCTTTTCACTGACCTGTGTCCTTCATCCATGGCTCAGAGGGTCCTGTGCCAGTGGTTAGGTTTTAGAAGCACTAATAATTTAGGGCCTGGTGTCCCCGAAAGACACTACCTGGGTCACAACCTTGTGCCTGTTGCACTGCACCTGTAGTCCTGCTCCTCTGCCATCGGTTCCTCTTGCTCCTCACTTTGTTCTTGTTCCTAACCACTTGCACAAGACCCTTGAAACCATGGATGAAGGACACCTACACTGGTCGGTGAGAGGCCTAGCCTTTTCACTGACCTGTGTCCTTCATCCATGGCTCAGAGGGTCCTGTGCCAGTGGTTAGGTTTTAGAAGCACTAATAATTTAGGGCCTGGTGTCCCCGAAAGACACTACCTGGGTCACAACCTTGTGCCTGTTGCACTGCACCTGTAGTCCTGCTCCTCTGCCATCGGTTCCTCTTGCTCCTCACTTTGTTCTTGTTCCTAACCACTTGCACAAGACCCTTTGAACCATGGATGAAGGACACCTTGACTGGTCGGTGAGAGGCCTAGCCTTTTCACTGACCTGTGTCCTTCATCCATGCCTCAGAGGGTCCTGTGCCAGTGGTTAGGTTTTTAAAGCACTTCAATTTTAGGGCCTGGTGTCCCCGAAAGACACTACCTGGGTCACAACCTTGTGCCTGTTGCACTGCACCTGTAGTCCTGCTCCTCTGCCATCGGTTCCTCTTGCTCCTCACTTTGTTCTTGTTCCTAACCACTTGCACAAGACCCTTGGAGCCATGGATGAAGGACACCTTGACTGGTCGGTGAGAGGCCTAGCCTTTTCACTGACCTGTGTCCTTCATCCATGGCTCAGAGGGTCCTGTGCCAGTGGTTAGGTTTTTGAAGCACTTCAATTTATTAGGGCCTGGTGTCCCCGAAAGACACTTGGGCAGCTATGCCCTACAACTCTTCCAGCACAAAGTTGGTGGTTGGTGTTCCTTAAAACTGACCAGGCTATACCATAGATATGTTATTTTTTTGTCTTCCATGTTGGAAGAATGTTTCCATGTTGGAAAGTGGTTGTTTTTGCAATAAAAAAATTTGTTTTTACATACCTCAGTGTGATGAGTAGTTCTTGTGGTGTGACTGCTCTCCTGAACGTGGTATCCTTCTTCCTAAGGTCATCCTTCACCATCTCCAAAAGGGTATCAAACCTGTCAGGAGATGGAAAGGAAGAAGCTGTAAAGTATGTTGTGGGACAAGGTGTTGGGTGGAGGATGGGGGAGGTGTGTTTACAGAGGTTTGGGAGTGTTGTGGAGGGTGGGGGTGTACTGTATAGCTAGGTATACAGGGGTGTGGGGGTCAGGGTGGTGTGTTTAGCTAGGTATACAGGGATGAGGTGTTGTGGGGGTGAGGGTGGGGTGTTTAGGAATGGTGGGGGTTGGTGTATTTAGGCCTATATACTTACAGGGGAATAGACATCCGAGTGTAGCTGTAGAACTTCTGTGGGTGTCGTCTGAGGTCCCGGTAGAGGGCCTGGAACTCTCCCTTCCTCTGCCTCCTGGCTAGTAGAGGGTGCACCCACCATCTCCTGCGAGGAGCACGCCTTCTCCCCACATAGTAGTAGGTAAACAACAGGAAGGAGAGAATTCCCAGGTAATAAGCGTAAAAAATGACTGGATCCATGGTCCCAACTGCTGTCTCTGTATCCAAGGATGGTCTCCACACGTCCAGCTTTCTCCAACAATGACCCCAGAGCTTCTGCTGACCTCCCAGAACCCCAGGTATTTATACAGGTTGTTATCTCTTTAAGAATCCGGATCCGGACCGGAACCGTGTTCATACCGCACGGAAACCGTATGCAACCGGACCGGATCCGGACAGGAACCGTATGGTTCAGGTCCGATCCGGCTCCGGTGCGGTTTTTGCAAAACCGCAAGTGTGAACGGGGCCTATCCTGAGAGGTGGTGTGGATTTCCACTTAATGTTTTGTACTAAAACAAAACAGATCTGGAACACATACAAAACAGATCTGAAACCAATGCAAAAGCAAGACAGATCTGAAACAAAATGCAAAATAGATCTGAAACCAATGCAAACGCAAACCAGATCTGAAATCAAACCAAATGCAAACCAGATCTGAACCCAATGCAAATGCAAAACAGATCGGAAAATAATGCAAAATTGATCTGAAAACCAATGCAAAACAGATCTGAAAACCAATGCAAAACAGATCTGAAACAAATGCAAAAGCAAAACAGATGTGAAACCAATGCAAATGCAAAACAGATCCGCAACAAGTTTAAAACAAGGAACTCCTTGAAACTACCCAGAGATTCACTTCCTGAAAATTTCCATAGATTGTCAATTAACATTGCTTCAGTTCAGGTTTGACAATTCATCTTATTATAACCCTGGGGAAGCCTTTTGCCGCAATGGCAACAATTCACCTCCTGCTTTGCACCCACTGCTAGATTGCATGGACACAGAGGACAAGAGAAAGTATAAACTTATACCAGGGAAAAATCACTCGAAAATCAACCATGTGAGTGCACATCCCTGCAAACAATTGTCTGTCTCTACGGTTAGCATAGGTTTACTGCAGGCCTGACCAATCAAATGGGAGGCAAATGACTCCTTGAAACTCTCATTACCCTGAAAGTTTCCATTAGCTCTTTATGTAAATTGTCAATCACTACAGCTACCACAGATTTAGTGGAGGCTTGACAAATCTTCTCGTTATAATGCTGGGAAAGCCCAATGTTGCAATAGCATTCACTTTTAGCTTACTAGATTATAGAGGAAAAGAGAGAGGGTAAAACACACAGGGGGAAAATCACACTCTAATCTGAACCATATGAGTGTATATCCCTGCAAAAAATGCATCATTAGTGCACTCACCTCTACCAGCGCCAGCCTCCAAACCATCGCTTGTGGCCCAGGGATTTCATGCATGCACAGTGCTGCCAAGAGGACACCAATTCAGCAAAATAAACTCAGCAGCTGTGGGAGAGTGCAACGATCCTAGCCCACACAAATGCATACAGAAGGCAAAGAGATCGACATCCGAATACCGTGTTCGGCAGAAAACAGAGTAAGCAAAAAAGACGCCACTAGCATCACAACAATCACCTAAGCCACTCAGTTGTCTCTTTACCTCACCACTTAGTGAGGTTAAAACAATATAAATAAATAAAAATAAAGGGAGCCATTCCTCGTAGGTGTTTCCGAGAAGGAAACCAAGTTAAAGAGAACCCGAGGTGGGTTTGAAGAATGTTATCTGCATACAGAGGCTGGATCTGCCTATACAGCCCAGCCTCTGTTGCTATCCCAAACCCCCCTAAGGTCCTCCTGCACTCTGCAATCCCTCATAAATCACAGCCACGCTGCTGACAAACAGCTTGTCATAGCTGGCTGTGTTTATCTCAATAGTGTCAGTCTGCTGCTCTCCCCGCCTCCTGCAGAACTCCAGTCCCCGCCTGCATCCCTTCCCTCCCTGCTGATTGGAGGGAAGGGACGGGGGCAGGGACCGGAGCTATGCAGGAGGCTGGGGAGCAGCTGAGACTGACACTACAGATGTAAACACAGCCTCACAGCACGGCTGTGATTTATGAGGGATTGCAGAGTGCAGGGGGACCTTAGTGGGGTTTGGGATAGCAACAGAGGCTGGGCTGTATAGGCAGATCCAGCCTCTGTATGCAGAGAACATTCTTTAAACACACCTCGAGTTCTCTTTAAAACTGAGGAGCCAGCGGAGGGTGCCTGATAACCCTCAAATAATAGCCGGTATAAAGACATTATAACAGAAGACACATACCAGAGAGGGAGTGGAGCTTGTCTCCTCAGAACCCTGGGAGCAAGAGCCTGCGGACGCTTCCATGTTCAGCATACACAAGTCTGACCAGGATGCACAACCCTTGAATAGCTCACCTGAAGGTTTCCGCCCAAACATAATAAAGGTTTGCTTTATCTTAGAAATAGTGAGCAGACTAGCTCAATCAGTGGCTAAA
This sequence comes from Hyperolius riggenbachi, assembly GCF_040937935.1. NCBI lineage: Eukaryota > Metazoa > Chordata > Amphibia > Anura > Hyperoliidae > Hyperolius > Hyperolius riggenbachi. The sequence goes on from NC_090654.1 coordinate 144,102,621, forward strand.
TGCGGCGAGATATCCGCTGGGACGCACGCCAAGCCATGGAACGCATCCTACTTCCTCCTCGGTCACGTAATGCGGAAGTCACATGTCCCCCTGTGCGCATTCTCTGGCGGAAGCCGCTCCGGCGTGCAACACAGACTGGGGGAGAAGCCGATGCAGGCAGCAAGCACCCGCGCTGGCTCGCCTGACCAGTGCTGACACAGGGGACACTTGGATGCCGCGGCTCCTGAAATCTATCATGGTTGGCTAGCTCTCCCCACACAACCAGCATCCTGCTGGACAGGAAAACAACTGATGAGGGTAAGGGAATGTTGCCTTATGTACTATGCCTGCCTAATCAATTATGCTAATTATTTTAACTAGCATCCTGCCCAGTTGGAAATGGAGGGAGACGAGTCTCATGGTTGCTGTCCTGAGACGTCCTGGAAAAAAGGTCCTACCTTTGCTATATCCGATATAGAAAAGGCCAGGACCATTTTCTGCAAGGGGGAAGACCTATGCACTGGAACCCAGCTAAAACGGGGTTCCAGTGAATCTTATTTAACAGACAATGTTTTGGGACACTAACTTTTAAAGGAAAGACCCGAGGAAAAAAAAAAAAACAGTTATACTTAACCGGGGCATCCTCCAGTACCTGGAAGCCGATAAGTCCCTCGCTGCAGCTCCGGTTTCCCAGGGTCTCCTCCGTTGCAGATGCCAACTTTGCCAGGTCGGCATCTACTGCGCCTGCATTATCGCGCCGCTCGTGATCGCGCTCATGTGGTCTGGACCGTTCTGCCACAGGTGCAGAAGTACTGCACCTGTGCAGAATGCTCCAGACCATGTGAGCGCAATCACGAGCGGCGCGCTCGTGCAGAAGATGCTGACTTAGCAAGGTTGGCATGTGCAATGGAGGGGACAATGGAGCTGCGGTAAGGGACATATCAGCTGCCTGGGGCAGGAGGAAGCCCTAGGTCAGGGGTCTCAAACTCAATTTACCTGGGGGCCGCAGGAGGCAAAGTCAGGATGAGGCTGGGCCGCATAAGGAATTTCACAATCGCTGCGCATCGCCGCCTCTGCTCGCCCCTCTCACTCTTCCTTCACAGAGAGGGGCGGGGAGAGGCGGCGATCCATGTGGCGACTGACGTCAGGAGGGGCAGAGCTGAAGCTGAAAGGAAATGCCGGCGGATTGCCCCCCGGGCGATTTGGGGGCTCTGCAGCCCTCGCTTAGCATCGGGGATGCGGCGGATTACTTGGGAGCACTGAAGCAAACTATAAGGAAGCTTTTGCCGGCGAGGGCCACAAAATATTGTATCGAGGGCCGCAAATGGCCCGCGGGCCGCGAGTTTGAGACCCCTGCCCTAGGCAAATAGAATTTATTTTTTTTTACCCCTCGGATCTTCCCTTTAAGCATTAGCAAACCTCTGTGTTTTTGATGTACACCAGAGATGCATTTTAATTAACCACTTCACAGCTTCAGTACAGTATATCTACTCCCCTGCAGACTTCACTTAACCGCCCAGGGGAGTAAATATACGTACTCCCGCTGCAACCACTGCTGTACGCACTCCCGCTTATTTGTGCGCTCGTTCATGTTGCCATCTGCCCACCAGGAGATCAATGAATGGGAAAGCAATTCCTAATCATTGATCTAAGTCCCCGTAGCAATGATCGGCGCAATTTATGAGAAGCTGCACGATCATTCTAATAAATAAAGTTTCTCATCCTCAGTACACTTCCTGTAAGCATACATATTTCGCTTACAGGATGCTTAAAAAAAAGACTGAGGCCATCTTGTGGCCAAATAGTAAAACTACATCTAAAAGCATTTTTTTTTTAAATGCAAAGACCTGTTTTTACATTTTAAATTAACCCCTTACCTCCCACACTCTCCAATAGTTACCAACATTTATTTTTTTTTGTAAAACAAATAAATAAAATAAATTTACAATGATAAAAAATACATAAATAGTTTACTTAGGGACTGAACTTTTTTTAATATGTATGTCAAGAGGGTATAATACTGTTACTTTATAAATTATGGGCTTTTTATTAGTGATGGATGCAAAACTGAAAAAAATGCATCTTTACTTCCTAATAAAATATTGGCGCCAGACCTTGTGATAGGGACATTATTTAAATGGTGTAATAACCGGTACAAATGGGCAAATTATGTGGATTTTAATTACGGTAGCATGCACTATTTAAAAATTATAATGGCCCAAAACTGAAAAAAAAACTTTTCCATTAAAAAACATTTAGAATAAAATAATTCTTGGCATAATGTACCACCCAAAGTAAGCCTAATTAGTGATTAAAAAAAAACAAATTTAACACATTTCATTCTGATAAGTAGAGATAAAGTTATTGGCAAATGAATGGAAGGAGAGCTGAAAGGTGAAAATTGCTTGGATGCTGAAGGGGTAAAACCCCTCAGTTGTGAAGTGGTTAAACATAGGATTAGGGTTGCCACGGTATGACGATATACAGCAGTTTGATTGTGTATGGTAATCATACAATGCACAATTGCGGTTTACCAGTTTTCGGGGGTAGGGGGCGGCGCATCGACGGAGTGAAACAAATACCCACCTGCCGGGGTCCTGCTTGCGTGTACCACTTACTTCCTCCTCTCTGTTCTTGCATTCCATCTCCCTGTAACAGCACCCCCTGGGCACTGTTACAGGGAGATGGAACGCAAGAACAGGAAGAAAGAAGTACGTACACGCGTGCAGGACCCCGGCAAGTATTTGTTTCACCCCGCCGCTGCGTCCCCCCTCCCCCAACTGGCTCTTTATACTAGCTGCATCTATCCTGGCTACCTATACTGCGGCCACCCATTCCTGGCTACTCATACTAGGGTCACCTATACCTAACTAGCTATACTGGAGGCACCTATAACTGGCTACCATATGGTGTGTGTGTTTGTGTGTGTGGGGGGGGGGGGGGGGGTGGGCACCATAAGCTGTAACTTCCATCCTTAAAAATTAACTCTTCCAGGTAGCAAAATAAAACAGCCTGGTTATTAATATGTTTAGTACTGAACATAAACATGTTTATCTCATGTCGCCTCGGGTACACTTTAAGGCTATAGCGGTGCTCATTGAGTAATTTGGGCACCGTCAAAAGACAGAGTACAAATTACTATAAAACACTAATTTGGCAGCCAGCAATAGCTGGAAGCCGAATTCAAATAATTGTGTCATACTGTATATCGTCATACCGTGGTAATTTTTTTTTAGACGTTATCATACCGTGGAAATTCATACTGTTGCAACCCTACATAGGACATTGCAGTAGAGTAGCTGTTAAACAGAAGTGAACACTAGTCCTTGGGTACTTGTAGAGGGCAGAGACAGAAACAAGGAACATCGATCAGGCCCTAGGCAATCTAACTGTGGGTACATCTAAAAGTGATGTGGAGGAGAAAGGGGATTCATCCTCTATTGCACATTCTTCATGCACAATCTGAACCAGGTTTAGGGGTGATAGACAACACCTCTGCATTCAATGTGCACAACATTCTCAGTGGATTCACAGCAGCTCTGCAAGGACTGTATAGATACTACTGTGTAGCATAATTCGTAGTCACCAAACCCAATTGTAACAACATATCAAAGTAACTGATTTCATGAGTAAAGGGAGTGCATGAATTTGCATACAAAATTTGCATAAACCTGCATCAACGCAGAATCATTTACTAGCCCTGCTAGTGACACAACTACACATCATGCTTTATTCTTACAATAGAGATGTTATTTATATTTAAAATATTGCTGCGTACACATCAGATATACAGTCACAATCAGACATGTAAATCTGACTTACTGTATATGTAAGTTATTTATGATGACCATCTGAAAAATAGAACATTTTCTCATATTTTCTCTTTTACAGTTTAAGTTCACTAGGAGTCAGAGTCTGTATTTTTTACCTATTCTGACTCCAGGTACACAAAAATTGTTCCAACTGTTCGACTCCAACTCTGACTCCACAGTCTGAGGAGCAGGAATTTGGGAGGGGAGATGGCAAGCTTTCTTCTCCCTGGCAATGTACCAGAATAGAGCCAGGCTGAATGAGATACGATTCATTACTGAACACATTTATGATGATATTGGAATGCTTGCAATGCAGTACTGGGTAAATGGAATTTGATTTCATGGCTGACAATCCTGCTTTAAAAAAAAAAAAAACAACTAGCTTATATGCACTATATTGAGATTAGGAAGCATATGCTGTATGTAGAGTATATTTGGATTGTGTAGTTTCTAATGGTCAAATTTGTGTCAGGTTCAATTAAGTGCTTTTGTCCGATTACCCTCATACCGTGCTATTTTCTGAGTTATTCTCAACCACTTCAATCTTCAGTCTCTTGTTTGGTGGAGACTCCAACTCTTCCACTACCTCTTCTATGACATCCTCTTCAGGTACTGCAACAACTAATAAAAAAGAGAGAGTGCCAATTACACTCCATGGAAGACCATTTCAGCAGACTTCAGCTATCATATGCCAACACTGCCCACAAACTGCTTTTTTTTCGTTTTTTTTTTCAGGGCGGAACACGACTGAGCGCTTTTTGATTTATTGGTACTACCTTTGCATTTTTCAAAACATGCCCCAATTGACTAAAAGTGTGCCAAAATAGCTGCATTCACAATTTTTATGCAAGTTCATGGGAGAGTGTTCTTAAAAACCTAAACACAGCACTAATGGATTTGAAAACAATCTGCAGTATGACTCAGCACTTAGCCAGAATAAGCAGAGCTTTTATAGTAGAAAAAGGTAACTTATCAGGACACATTACTTGTCATGCACAGAGCTAAGTCTTCCAGGTCAAAGCAACAACTTATAAACTCGCGCCCACTAAAAGAGCCTCTTACAGGAGAACTGAGCCTCACAGGACTAATCAGAAAATGTGGTAAGGCTATGCAAACATGCCCATATCTGTCACTAGTTCCATTGTATGCCTTAAGGCCCATACACACGTCGGATTTTTTTTAAACGACGGGTCGTTTGGACGTCCCGTCGTTCAGACGCCAAATCGGGCGTGTGTACAGTCCGTCGTTCAGCTGATAAGACTGGTCTTGAGCGATCCGCCTGGCGGATCGCTCAAAACCAGTCTTATCAGCTGAACGACAGACATGCCCATATCTGTCACTAGTCCCATTGTATGCCTTAAGGCCCATACACACGTCGATTTTTTTAAACGATGGGTCGTTTGGACGTTCAGACGCCAAATCGGGCGTGTGTACAGTCCGTCGTTCAGCTGATAAGAGTGGTTTTGAGCGTTCCGCCGGATCGCTCAAGACCAGTCTTATCAGCGGAGCGACGGACTGTACACACGCCCGATTTGGCGTCCGAACGGCTGAACGACGGGACGTCCAAACGACCCGTCGTTTAAAAAAATCGCTGTGTGTATGGGCCTTTAAGGTAGCCGTACAGCAGGCGATGATTAGCAGATTCGACCGAGAGACAAATCTCTCTCTGATTAGGGAGAGGTCTGTCAAGCTGCCCATACACCACAGTCAGATTCCAAAATAAGCATGAAATCTCTCGGGAATCGTCTAAGTCTGCTACCTCTCCACTGTTCCCCCGGTGTATAAATGGGCATGTATGTGTGCAGCCCTATACACGCCACTAGCATGGTGCATGTGTGACTTCACATGTCCGTGCTATGCGCCGGCAGCATGTATACTGCTAAGGAAGGAGCTGCAGATTAAGTGGACAGAAGGGGACCACGACACAGGAGAGGTAATGTATACATGCACACATACATGCACATTTATACACAAGGGGAACATTGGCGAGGCGGCAGACTCGGCAGATTCCATGCTTATTCGGGAATCTGCCTATGGAGTATGGGCAGCTTGACAGACCTCTTTATACACTGCGTGAACAGCACCAGGGATTTCCTTGCTCGTCCCGATATCGATAGTCGAGCAAGTCGGCCCTACATCTTGCAGCATGTCTGACCGATACATGCAACCCATTTAAAAAAAAATTAAAAATCACTTGATGGAATTTCTTAAAGTCTGAAGCCTCCAAAAATACCTGTTTTTACTTCACAAGCCGCTTCAGCATTAATTGTCCTAGCTGAAACGCTGCATCCCCGTGGCTGAACACTCAATTAATCCCACCAAAATCCCCAGGGGAGGCTTTGGGGCTCCTTCCGAGTAGAGGCAGAGCTTTGGGCAGTAGCTCTGCCTCTACTCGTGTCAATATGCACTGTTCGCTGCCTCTCCCTGCCCCTCTAAGTCTTCTTTCACTGAGAGGGGCGGGGAGAGGCGGCAATCAGCGCAGATTGGCGCGAAAGGAGGCAGAGCTACAGCGCTAAGCTCTGCCTCCCCCGGGCAGCAAAATCCATGACCTGGAAAGTCGTGGAATTTTTCCCCGGGATTTTGGGGGTATTAATTGAGTGTTCAGCCGCGGGATGCAGCGTCTCAGCAACGGCAATAATGATAAAGAGACCTGTAAAGTAAAAAGAGTTTTTTTGGGAGACTCTTTAAAAAAAAGAATTGAAAGCGGTTTCCTCCCACCCTTTAATGAACAATTGCTGCTATTTGCTCTAGTAGCAATCGTTCACTGTAGACTAGGTGCACAGGTAAGCAGTTATTATATTAACTTTAATGGGGTGATGGTGACAATGTGGTCTCTAATGAATAGGGATGGAAGTGTTGTAAGTGGGGACATACAGATAATAATTTGTACACGGTTAAAAATACACATTACTCATGATTGCATGGTGTGAGGGAAATCGTGGGGAGTGTGGGATGAGAGTGTGGCAGTAGCAAGGATAGTGGGTCGGTGGGGGAAGTGGTGCAGAGGGAGGGGATGGGAAAAAAAGGGTGGTATGGACTAAAGGAGGGGTAAAAATGAAGGTGAAGGAGTGTTGGCAGGAGCAGTAGGTGGCTTGGGGGGGGGGGGGGTTAAAAATTGTGTTCCAGGCACTCATTTAGCCCTTCTGGCTTAAGTGTTCTAAGATTGAAGATCCAATACATCTCTCGGGCCTGTAATCGAGCCATCCGTTCAGTAGGGGGAAAGGTGGTCTGGGATGTGTTCAATTGGTGTAAAAATGAAGTTTTTAATTTGAATCGTTATGTTCTGCAAAATGCCTAGATAGGCTGTGTTTAGGGTATGCTTTGTTAATATTTCTTTTGTGTTGGCCTATACGGGCTCTCATCTGTTGGCTTGTTCTGCCAACGTATTACTTGTCACAAGGACAAGTTATCAAATAAATGACATGTTGTGTTACAGCTGAAAGACTAGCGAATATTGAATATTTTGTGTGTAATATTGCATGTGAAGGAAAGAGTTCCTGGATGTAGGTATTCACATGCCCGACATTTGCTGGAATTGCATCTTAGTATGCATGGTCTGTTGTAAGCGAAAGGTTCACCTGAGGTAAGGGCTCTGGGTTTACTTGGTGCAAGTATGTTTTTTAATGTTTTTGCTCTTCTGAAAACTAGTTTGGGTCTGGCATTCAAGTTTGGGCATAGGTAGGGATCTTTCTGTAGTGTTGTCCAGTGTTTATTTACAACTGACCTAATCTTGTTGTGGTTAGAACAAAAACGGGTGATGAAGGAAGGTTGTGTAGCCATGGTGGGTTTTTCTTTTTTACATGTGGATAGAAGAGATACCTGGTCTAGATGTCGTGCTCGATTTCTTGCTGATTTGATGAGTGATTTAGGAAAAGAGCGCTCTTGAATTCTTTTCTGCAGGATATTGGCTTGTATTTTAAATGTGGATGTATCTGTACAATTCTTTCTGATTCTCCTAAACTGGCCAAAAGGAATATTAGTCTTAGATGGTTTGTGATGCGAACTCCTAAAATGGACATAGGAGTTCGCATCAACATTCTTGAAAAATAAACTTGACCTGCTCTTCATTATTGTCTGCCTACAAGCGCTCCCCCTGCTGCTGGATATTTAGATGATGCACATGATGTGTTTTTGTATCTCACTTTGTGACCAGCTCTTTTTAATTTGCAAATAAGCAGAGACCATAGAGTCTAGCACTGTCTGCTGTGTGTTCCTTTCTCCCTAACTTCCATCTTTGTATAGAGCTGGCCAAGTCATCTTAGTACCACATTTTTTTATCACCAATTGATTCATGTATGTAAATAATTTAAAGAGAGTCTGAAGCGAGAATAAATCTCGCTTCAGACCTCATAGATAGCAGGGGCATGTGTGCCCCTGCTAAACCGCCGCTATCCCGCGGCTTAACGGGGGTCCCTGATCCCCAAATCCCCTCGTTTCAGCGGGGGAGCGCTTCCTGGTTGGGGCAGGGCTAACCGCCGCAGCCCTGCCCCACGCGCGTCTGTCAGCGCATATCTCCGCCTCTCCCCCGCCCCTCTCAGTCTTCCTTCACTGAGAAGGGCGGGGGAGAGGCGGCGATGCGCCGCTGATAGACGCGACTGGAGGCAGGGCTGCAGCCGTTAGCTCTGCCTCCAGGAGCGACCAAGTCTGCGACCAAGTGTCGCAGTGGGGGGTATGGGGGTGAAGGGACCCCCGTTTAGCGGCGCTATAACGGCGGTTTAGCAGGGGCACACGTGCCCCTGCTAACTATGAGCTCTGAAGCGAGATTTATTTTCGCTTCAGAGTCTCTTTAATGACAACTATCAATCCCCCTAGATTTTTATACATATAGACTTGCAGCAATTTTATTTTTAATGGCATTTCCTATCATTCCCCTAGGATTTTTATATACATTGAATTGCAGCAATTCCATTATTTATGCACTAATTCATTTTTATAATGGTTTCTAGATGCATACATCTGCAGCATTTTTATTTATGCACGCCTCCTGAATACTAATAACTATCAGTTGTCAATACTCCCAATTATAATATATATGAACCACCATTCTAGGTGTGCAGAAAGTGGATATGAACGTATGTAAATATGCAATTCATGCGATAACCTTATGTTGTATATATGTATATATATATATGTATATTGTAAGATTCTGGTATGCTAAGGAGCCTTTTTTTTTTTACTGATGTAGGCACTGTTATTGGCCTGAGGAAGCGGGCTCTGACCTGCGAAACACGTTGCCTGTGCTACTAATAAAAACCTGTTAAATACAAAGATTTTTTCGTCACTGAGGTAAGCTACCTCAAATTTATTTCCCGTTTTTAAACTGCTTTTAGATGCTTTTATTACACAAGGGCACCTCTTATACCCATATTGTGCAATCATACCCCCTTACCTCACCCGTCTGAGGGGTGGGTACAGACCACACGTGGCTTCGACCACGGCGGACATCTGTCCCCTTTCTTTTACCAAGGAGAGCGACCACATCCAGGTCCCTAGGGACCATCCCGAGTGGAGTCGGGTTTGTTGTCTCCACCTGCTTCCTGTGGTCGGTTGCCCCTCTGCAACCCACCTTTGTGAGTAGCGTCTTACTTTTATTACGTTCCATTGTTTTTGACATACTACACCATTGAGCTGCCACTTTTGTCTCCTGTATCTTTTCACTAGAGGGTGTTTTTGACACCCACATCCCACTATGTTCTGGATTATGTTTGGTTCCTTGATTAATTCCTTTTTTGCTGGCTGATGCAGGTTTAGTGCTGCTTGCAGTGGCTGATGGTGTAGGGAATGTGAGCGTCGTTTGCGCTATCAATACGAGATGTCCGCTGCTAGATTCTCTGCCTTTCCTCGCCATGCCGCTCAGCGCGTCCGGAAGTGAGGTATGCGCATGCGCGTGAATAGGCGCATTCTTCATACCTCAGAGGGAGAAAGCGGCAGACATGTTTGTTAAGGGCAAGCGTGAACTTCCTACGCAAATACACCTCGGGACGCATAGGGGGAGGTCTATTTAAACCCCGAAGCGCCGCTCCTCTCAGAGAGAGGTGTTTGTGTGCTGCTGATCCTGTTACAGATTACAGCATTTGGAATACCAGTTCATTTATTTCTTCTCTCTAAGTAAGTTATAGACCAAGTCTTGTAATTTGTTCTATTTGAAGTTTTCTTTCAATGAAAGCTATCAATTACTTTTTGCTCTTTATTCCCCACAGTGAATCCCGCCAGCAATTATGATCCTGGTCCTTCTGGGCAAGGTTTGATTCTTAAAGGGACCTTTTTAAAAAAAAAAAATTATAACTAAAGCAATTCTGCAGACTAACAAAAACAATTAAATTATTGCTTATGTTTTGCAGCTCGTACCAGATGGTACAAGGGGATTCAAGATCTAATAGACCACGTCCCCGCTCCAGATCCAGACCAAAGAAACATAAGGCGAAAAAACATCATAAGTCTTCACGGTCAAGGATCAAGGTCTCGCCCATCCAGGAGAAGACGTTCTTCTAGATCTAGTCATCATACTCAAAGACGTCACGATTCAAGGAGCAGATCTCCTTCTGTTCACAGACAATTGCCTGCAAAGGGACAATGCTGGGCCCGTCCTAAACCGGCAATGCCGGACAAGACTGTATGTGATTCATGTTTCAGCCAGCAGGAGGAAAAGATTGAAGATATAACGGAGATAATCAGGAAGGTTGTGCGAGACGAAGTTCTTGCTCACTCATCTACAGCTCAGCAACCATCAAGAGATGGTAGAAGCAGACGAAGAGGAAGACTGAGAACCACCTTGCCTATTCGACTTTAAGCTTACAAATCCATTTATCACAGCGATCAAGGAGGCCAGATCCACCTGCAGAGCAGGAACTAAAAGATTATTCGCATCTAAAAAAAAAAAAAATCAAATACTTTTTTATTAATGAAGGAAATTAAAAGTGTGATTGTAAAAGAGTGAAAAAGGGTGAAAAACAAACCCATCATTCCATAATCGCTTTTCTAAATTATATCCATTAAAAGAGGATGAAGTTCCTTTACTTCAAAACCCACCTACAGTGGATGCATCATTATCAAGGCTAGGGAAGCATGCAACATTACCTAAAGAGGATTCAGCAATCTTTAAAGACATCATGGAGAGACTGGTAGATAATGACCTTAAAGGAGTTATCAGGCAAAAAAAAAAAAAATGAGTTTTGACTTACCTGTGGCTTCTACCAGCCCCATGCAACCATCCTGTGCTGTCGTAGTCACTCACTGAACATTAACACATACGTTTTTATGTGTTAGTGGTTCAATGCGTAAAAATTTACGCGTTGAACCACTAACATGTAAAAATGTATGTGTTAATGTTCCTGCACCAGCGGGAATGCGTAAAAATGTACGCAATGTGGCCCGCCGACCCCGAGGTGGGCAAAAAAAAAACAACTAGTTGATGGAGGGGGACCAGAGCAGCAGTGAGCGACTACGACAGCACAGGATGGCTGCATGGGGTTGGTAGAAGCCCCAGGTAAGTGAAACTTTTTTTTTTTTTTTTTGATAACTACTTTGGCTAAAACCATGGAGAGCAGATTTGGGATCCAAAGTTATATCATATCTATATAGCTATCTTATATCTATGAATCATGAATGCGGCAGCCAGAATTATCCACTGCTCCCATCGCTCCACCACGGCGGATCCCCTCCTTGAATCCCTCCACTGGCTTCCTATCCAGTCCTAAATCTGATTCAAGATACTGTGTATGACCTACAAATCTGTCCACAAAACCTGTCCAACCTACATTTCCAATCTTACTCGGAGGTACACACCTAGCCGCTCACTCCGCTCTTCCAATGAACTTCACCTAACCTCCCCCCGCATCACCCAGTCCCATGCACGCCTCCAGGACTTCTCAAGAGCCGCTTCAACACTATGGAACTCCCTACCTCCACCTATTAGGGCAGCTCCCTCCTTCAACATCTTCAAGAAGGCCCTCAAAACTCACCTTTTCACTCTGGCCTACCACCCCTCACAAGTGCTCTAAACCCACAGCTGAACTCTGGTCCCCTACCTTTCGTGTCCTTACCTCTCCCTCTAGATTGTAAGCCTTTGGGCAGGGTCCTCCTCCTTTTGTGTCCTACCTGATCATGCACCTCCATTACTGTAAACCCATGCTATGCATCTGAGTGAACCTAACTTGCCTAATCTCCATGCTCCCCTCCAGTGACTAAGCATTACCTTGTGCTCATACTGTGCTGCATGATCTGGTCTTTCTTGTATTCAGGTATTGTCATTTTGCTGTATGTCACCCCTAAATATTGTCCGTAACCTAAACTAATGTCCAGCGCTGCGTAATATGTTGGCGCTTTATAAATACAATAAATCTATCTACCTACCTACCTACCTACCTATATATACAGTGGTTTGCAAAAGTATTCGGCCCCCTTGAAGTTTTCCAAATTTTGTCACATTACTGCCACAAACATGAATCAATTTTATCGAAATTCCACGTGAAAGACCAATACAAAGTGGTGTACACGTGAGAGGAACGAAAATCATACACCATTCCAAATATTTTTTTTACAAATTAATAACTGCAAAGTGGGGTGTGTGTAATTATTCAGCCCCCTTT